>NC_136063.1:136226146-136394820 GCF_964261635.1 Lissotriton helveticus | reverse complement strand
TACCTTTGACCCTGCCTCTCTTGTAGCCTCTCTTCCACCATGCACCTCCACTTCTACCCTTTGACTCCTGCCTCTCTTGTAGCCTCTCTTCCACCATGCACCCTCCACTTCTACCCTTTGACCTGCCTCTCTTGTAGCCTCTCTTCCACCATGCACCCTCCACTTCTACCCTTTGACTCTGCCTCTCTTGTAGCCTCTCTTCCACCATGCACCCTCCACTTCTACCCTTTGACTCTGCCTCTCTTGTAGCCTCTCTTCCACCATGCACCCTCCACTTCTACCCTTTGACTCCTGCCTCTCTTGTAGCCTCTCTTCCACCATGCACCCTCCACTTCTACCCTTTGACCCTGCCTCTCTTGTAGCCTCTCTTCCACCATGCACCCTCCACTTCTACCCTTTGACCCTGCCTCTCTTGTAGCCTCTCTTCCACCATGCACCCTCCACTTCTACCCTTTGACTCTGCCTCTCTTGTAGCCTCTCTTCCACCATGCACCCTCCACTTCTACCCTTTGACCCTGCCTCTCTTGTAGCCTCTCTTCCACCATGCACCCTCCACTTCTACCCTTTGACCCTGCCTCTCTTGTAGCCTCTCTTCCACCATGCACCCTCCACTTCTACCCTTTGACCCTGCCTCTCTTGTAGCCTCTCTTCCACCATGCACCCTCCACTTCTACCCTTTGACTCTGCCTCTCTTGTAGCCTCTCTTCCACCATGCACCCTCCACTTCTACCCTTTGACTCTGCCTCTCTTGTAGCCTCTCTTCCACCATGCACCCTCCACTTCTACCCTTTGACCCTGCCTCTCTTGTAGCCTCTCTTCCACCATGCACCCTCCACTTCTACCCTTTGACTCTGCCTCTCTTGTAGCCTCTCTTCCACCATGCACCCTCCACTTCTACCCTTTGACTCTGCCTCTCTTGTAGCCTCTCTTCCACCATGCACCCTCCACTTCTACCCTTTGACTCTGCCTCTCTTGTAGCCTCTCTTCCACCATGCACCCTCCACTTCTACCCTTTGACTCTGCCTCTCTTGTAGCCTCTCTTCCACCATGCACCCTCCACTTCTACCCTTTGACTCTGCCTCTCTTGTAGCCTCTCTTCCACCATGCACCCTCCACTTCTACCCTTTGACTCTGCCTCTCTTGTAGCCTCTCTTCCACCATGCACCCTCCACTTCTA
Organism: Lissotriton helveticus; assembly: GCF_964261635.1. Lineage (NCBI taxonomy): Eukaryota > Metazoa > Chordata > Amphibia > Caudata > Salamandridae > Lissotriton > Lissotriton helveticus. Next base: position 136,393,643 of record NC_136063.1, on the reverse strand, counting down.
CCCTTTGACTCTGCCTCTCTTGTAGCCTCTCTTCCACCATGCACCCTCCACTTCTACCCTTTGACTCTGCCTCTCTTGTAGCCTCTCTTCCACCATGCACCCTCCACTTCTACCCTTTGACTCTGCCTCTCTTGTAGCCTCTCTTCCACCATGCACCCTCCACTTCTACCCTTTGACTCTGCCTCTCTTGTAGCCTCTCTTCCACCATGCACCCTCCACTTCTACCCTTTGACTCTGCCTCTCTTGTAGCCTCTCTTCCACCATGCACCCTCCACTTCTACCCTTTGACTCTGCCTCTCTTGTAGCCTCTCTTCCACCATGCACCCTCCACTTCTACCCTTTGACTCTGCCTCTCTTGTAGCCTCTCTTCCACCATGCACCCTCCACTTCTACCCTTTGACTCTGCCTCTCTTGTAGCCTCTCTTCCACCATGCACCCTCCACTTCTACCCTTTGACTCTGCCTCTCTTGTAGCCTCTCTTCCACCATGCACCCTCCACTTCTACCCTTTGACTCTGCCTCTCTTGTAGCCTCTCTTCCACCATGCACCCTCCACTTCTACCCTTTGACTCTGCCTCTCTTGTAGCCTCTCTTCCACCAAGCACCCTCCACTTCTACCCTTTGACTCTGCCTCTCTTCCACCATGCACCCTCCACTTCTACCCTTTGACTCTGCCTCTCTTGTAGCCTCTCTTCCATCATGCACCCTCCACTTCTACCCTTTGACTCTGCCTCTCTTGTAGCCTCTCTTCCACCATGCACCCTCCACTTCTACCCTTTGACCCTGCCTCTCTTGTAGCCTCTCTTCCACCATGCACCCTCCACTTCTAACCTTTGACCCTGCCTCTCTTGTAGCCTCTCTTCCACCATGCACCCTCCACTTCTACCCTTTGACTCTGCCTCTCTTCTAGCCTCTCTTCCACCATGCACCCTCCACTTCTACCCTTTGACTCTGCCTCTCTTGTAGCCTCTCTTCCACCATGCGCCCTCCACTTCTACCCTTTGACTCTGCCTCTCTTGTAGCCTCTCTTCCACCATGCGCCCTCCACTTCTACCCTTTGACTCTGCCTCTCTTGTAGCCTCTCTTCCACCATGCGCCCTCCACTTCTACCCTTTGACTCTGCCTCTCTTGTAGCCTCTCTTCCACCATGCGCCCTCCACTTCTACCCTTTGACTCTGCCTCTCTTGTAGCCTCTCTTCCACCATGCGCCCTCCACTTCTACCCTTTGACTCTGCCTCTCTTGTAGCCTCTCTTCCACCATGCACCCTCCACTTCTACCATTTGACCCTGCCTCTCTTGTAGCCTCTCTTCCACCATGCACCCTCCTCTTCTACCCTTTGACCCTGCCTCTCTTGTAGCCTCTCTTCCACCATGCACCCTCCACTTCTACCTTTTGACCCTGCCTCTCTTGTAGCCTCTCTTCCACCATGCACCCTCCACTTCTACCCTTTGAGTCTGCCTCTCTTGTAGCCTCTCTTCCACCATGCACCCTCCACTTCTACCTCTTGACTCTGCCTCTCTTGTAGCCTCTCTTCCACCATGCACCCTCCACTTCTATCCTTTGACTCTGCCTCTCTTGTAGCCTCTCTTCCACCATGCACCCTCCACTTCTACCCTTTGACCCTGCCTCTCTTGTAGCCTCTCTTCCACCATGCACCCTCCACTTCTACCCTTTGACCCTGCCTCTCTTGTAGCCTCTCTTCCACCATGCACCCTCCACTTCTACCCTTTGACCCTGCCTCTCTTGTAGCCTCTCTTCCACCATGCACCCTCCACTTCTAACCTTTGACCCTGCCTCTCTTGTAGCCTCTCTTCCACCATGCACCCTCCACTTCTACCCTTTGACTCTGCCTCTCTTGTAGCCTCTCTTCCACCATGCACCCTCCACTTCTACCCTTTGACTCTGCCTCTCTTGTAGCCTCTCTTCCACCATGCACCCTCCACTTCTACCCTTTGACTCTGCCTCTCTTGTAGCCTCTCTTCCACCATGCACCCTCCACTTCTACCCTTTGACCCTGCCTCTCTTGTAGCCTCTCTTCCACCATGCACCCTCCACTTCTACCCTTTGACTCTGCCTCTCTTGTAGCCTCTCTTCCACCATGCACCCTCCACTTCTACCCTTTGACTCTGCCTCTCTTGTAGCCTCTCTTCCACCATGCACCCTCCACTTCTACCCTTTGCTTTGACTCTGCCTCTCTTGTAGCCTCTCTTCCACCATGCACCCTCCACTTCTACCCTTTGACTCTGCCTCTCTTGTAGCCTCTCTTCCACCATGCACCCTCCACTTCTAACCTTTGACCCTGCCTCTCTTGTAGCCTCTCTTCCACCATGCACCCTCCACTTCTACCCTTTGACTCTGCCTCTCTTGTAGCCTCTCTTCCACCATGCACCCTCCACTTCTACCCTTTGACTCTGCCTCTCTTGTAGCCTCTCTTCCACCATGCACCCTCCACTTCTACCCTTTGCTTTGACTCTGCCTCTCTTGTAGCCTCTCTTCCACCATGCACCCTCCACTTCTACCCTTTGACTCTGCCTCTCTTGTAGCCTCTCTTCCACCATGCACCCTCCACTTCTAACCTTTGACCCTGCCTCTCTTGTAGCCTCTCTTCCACCATGCACCCTCCACTTCTACCCTTTGACTCTGCCTCTCTTGTAGCCTCTCTTCCACCATGCACCCTCCACTTCTACCCTTTGACTCTGCCTCTCTTGTAGCCTCTCTTCCACCATGCACCCTCCACTTCTACCATTTGACCCTGCCTCTCTTGTAGCCTCTCTTCCACCATGCACCCTCCACTTCTACCCTTTGACTCTGCCTCTCTTGTAGCCTATCTTCCACCATGCACCCTCCACTTCTAACCTTTGACTCTGCCTCTCTTGTAGCCTCTCTTCCACCATGCACCCTCCACTTCTACCCTTTGACTCTGCCTCTCTTGTAGCCTCTCTTCCACCATGCACCCTCCACTTCTACCCTTTGACCCTGCCTCTCTTGTAGCCTCTCTTCCACCATGCACCCTCCACTTCTACCCTTTGACTCTGCCTCTCTTGTAGCCTCTCTTCCACCATGCACCCTCCACTTCTACCCTTTGACTCTGCCTCTCTTGTAGCCTCTCTTCCACCATGCACCCTCCACTTCTACCCTTTGACTCTGCCTCTCTTGTAGCCTCTCTTCCACCATGCACCCTCCACTTCTACCCTTTGACTCTGCCTCTCTTGTAGCCTCTCTTCCACCATGCACCCTCCACTTCTACCCTTTGACTCTGCCTCTCTTGTAGCCTCTCTTCCACCATGCACCCTCCACTTCTACCCTTTGACTCTGCCTCTCTTGTAGCCTCTCTTCCACCATGCACCCTCCACTTCTACCCTTTGACTCTGCCTCTCTTGTAGCCTCTCTTCCACCATGCACCCTCCACTTCTACCCTTTGACTCTGCCTCTCTTGTAGCCTCTCTTCCACCATGCACCCTCCACTTCTACCCTTTGACTCTGCCTCTCTTGTAGCCTCTCTTCCACCATGCACCCTCCACTTCTACCCTTTGACCCTGCCTCTCTTGTAGCCTCTCTTCCACCATGCACCCTCCACTTCTACCCTTTGACTCTGCCTCTCTTGTAGCCTCTCTTCCATCATGCACCCTCCACTTCTACCCTTTGACTCTGCCTCTCTTGTAGCCTCTCTTCCACCATGCACCCTCCACTTCTACCCTTTGACTCTGCCTCTCTTGTAGCCTCTCTTCCATCATGCACCCTCCACTTCTACCCTTTGACTCTGCCTCTCTTGTAGCCTCTCTTCCACCATGCACCCTCCACTTCTACCCTTTGACTCTGCCTCTCTTGTAGCCTCTCTTCCACCATGCACCCTCCACTTCTACCCTTTGACCCTGCCTCTCTTGTAGCCTCTCTTCCACCATGCACCCTCCACTTCTACCCTTTGACCCTGCCTCTCTTGTAGCCTCTCTTCCACCATGCACCCTCCACTTCTACCATTTGACCCTGCCTCTCTTGTAGCCTCTCTTCCACCATGCACCCTCCTCTTCTACCTCTTGACTCTGCCTCTCTTGTAGCCTCTCTTCCACCATGCACCCTCCACTTCTACCCTTTGACTCTGCCTCTCTTGTAGCCTCTCTTCCACCATGCACCCTCCACTTCTACCCTTTGACCCTGCCTCTCTTGTAGCCTCTCTTCCACCATGCACCCTCCACTTCTAACCTTTGACCCTGCCTCTCTTGTAGCCTCTCTTCCACCATGCACCCTCCACTTCTACCCTTTGACCCTGCCTCTCTTGTAGCCTCTCTTCCACCATGCACCCTCCACTTCTACCCTTTGACCCTGCCTCTCTTGTAGCCTCTCTTCCACCATGCACCCTCCACTTCTAACCTTTGACTCTGCCTCTCTTGTAGCCTCTCTTCCACCATGCACCCTCCACTTCTACCCTTTGACTCTGCCTCTCTTGTAGCCTCTCTTCCACCATGCACCCTCCACTTCTACCCTTTGACTCTGCCTCTCTTGTAGCCTCTCTTCCACCACCATGCACCCTCCACTTCTACCCTTTGACCCTGCCTCTCTTGTAGCCTCTCTTCCACCATGCACCCTCCACTTCTACCCTTTGACTCTGCCTCTCTTGTAGCCTCTCTTCCACCATGCACCCTCCACTTCTACCCTTTGACTCTGCCTCTCTTGTAGCCTCTCTTCCACCATGCACCCTCCACTTCTACCCTTTGACTCTGCCTCTCTTGTAGCCTCTCTTCCACCATGCACCCTCCACTTCTAACCTTTGACCCTGCCTCTCTTGTAGCCTCTCTTCCACCATGCACCCTCCACTTCTACCCTTTGACCCTGCCTCTCTTGTAGCCTCTCTTCCACCATGCACCCTCCACTTCTACCCTTTGACTCTGCCTCTCTTGTAGCCTCTCTTCCACCATGCACCCTCCACTTCTACCCTTTGACTCTGCCTCTCTTGTAGCCTCTCTTCCACCATGCACCCTCCACTTCTACCATTTGACCCTGCCTCTCTTGTAGCCTCTCTTCCACCATGCACCCTCCACTTCTACCCTTTGACTCTGCCTCTCTTGTAGCCTCTCTTCCACCATGCACCCTCCACTTCTACCCTTTGACTCTGCCTCTCTTGTAGCCTCTCTTCCACCATGCACCCTCCACTTCTACCCTTTGACCCTGCCTCTCTTGTAGCCTCTCTTCCACCATGCACCCTCCACTTCTACCCTTTGACTCTGCATCTCTTGTAGCCTCTCTTCCACCATGCACCCTCCACTTCTACCCTTTGACTCTGCCTCTCTTGTAGCCTCTCTTCCACCATGCACCCTCCACTTCTACCCTTTGACTCTGCCTCTCTTGTAGCCTCTCTTCCACCATGCACCCTCCACTTCTACCCTTTGACTCTGCCTCTCTTGTAGCCTCTCTTCCACCATGCACCCTCCACTTCTACCCTTTGACCCTGCCTCTCTTGTAGCCTCTCTTCCACCATGCACCCTCCACTTCTACCCTTTGACCCTGCCTCTCTTGTAGCCTCTCTTCCACCATGCACCCTCCACTTCTACCCTTTGACCCTGCCTCTCTTGTAGCCTCTCTTCCACCATGCACCCTCCACTTCTACCCTTTGACTCTGCCTCTCTTGTAGCCTCTCTTCCACCATGCACCCTCCACTTCTACCCTTTGACTCTGCCTCTCTTGTAGCCTCTCTTCCACCATGCACCCTCCACTTCTACCCTTTGACTCTGCCTCTCTTGTAGCCTCTCTTCCACCATGCACCCTCCACTTCTACCCTTTGACTCTGCCTCTCTTGTAGCCTCTCTTCCACCATGCACCCTCCACTTCTACCATTTGACCCTGCCTCTCTTGTAGCCTCTCTTCCACCATGCACCCTCCACTTCTACCCTTTGACTCTGCCTCTCTTGTAGCCTATCTTCCACCATGCACCCTCCACTTCTAACCTTTGACTCTGCCTCTCTTGTAGCCTCTCTTCCACCATGCACCCTCCACTTCTACCCTTTGACTCTGCCTCTCTTGTAGCCTCTCTTCCACCATGCACCCTCCACTTCTACCCTTTGACTCTGCCTCTCTTGTAGCCTCTCTTCCACCATGCACCCTCCACTTCTACCCTTTGACCCTGCCTCTCTTGTAGCCTCTCTTCCACCATGCACCCTCCACTTCTACCCTTTGACTCTGCCTCTCTTGTAGCCTCTCTTCCACCATGCACCCTCCACTTCTACCCTTTTACTCTGCCTCTCTTGTAGCCTCTCTTCCACCATGCACCTTCCACTTCTACCCTTTGACTCTGCCTCTCTTCCACCATGCACCCTCCACTTCTACCCTTTGACCCTGCCTCTCTTGTAGCCTCTCTTCCACCATGCACCCTCCACTTCTACCCTTTGACCCTGCCTCTCTTGTAGCCTCTCTTCCACCATGCACCCTCCACTTCTACCCTTTGACCCTGCCTCTCTTGTAGCCTCTCTTCCACCATGCACCCTCCACTTCTACCCTTTGACTCTGCCTCTCTTGTAGCCTCTCTTCCACCATGCACCCTCCACTTCTACCCTTTGACCCTGCCTCTCTTGTAGCCTCTCTTCCACCATGCGCCCTCCACTTCTACCCTTTGACCCTGCCTCTCTTGTAGCCTCTCTTCCACCATGCACCCTCCACTTCTACCCTTTGACCCTGCCTCTCTTGTAGCCTCTCTTCCACCATGCACCCTCCACTTCTACCCTTTGACTCTGCCTCTCTTGTAGCCTCTCTTCCACCATGCACCCTCCACTTCTACCCTTTGACTCTGCCTCTCTTGTAGCCTCTCTTCCTCCATGCGCCCTTCACTTCTACCCTTTGACTCTGCCTCTCTTGTAGCCTCTCTTCCACCATGCACCCTCCACTTCTACCCTTTGACTCTGCCTCTCTTGTAGCCTCTCTTCCACCATGCACCCTCCACTTCTACCCTTTGACTCTGCCTCTCTTGTAGCCTCTCTTCCACCATGCGCCCTCCACTTCTACCCTTTGACTCGCCCTCTCTTGTAGCCTCTCTTCCACCATGCGCCCTCCACTTCTACCCTTTGACTCTGCCTCTCTTGTAGCCTCTCTTCCACCATGCGCCCTCCACTTCTACCCTTTGACTCTGCCTCTCTTGTAGCCTCTCTTCCACCATGCACCCTCCACTTCTACCCTTTTACTCTGCCTCTCTTGTAGCCTCTCTTCCACCATGCACCCTCCACTTCTACCCTTTGACCCTGCCTCTCTTGTAGCCTCTCTTCCACCATGCACCCTCCACTTCTACCCTTTGACTCTGCCTCTCTTGTAGCCTCTCTTCCACCATGCGCCCTCCACTTCTACCCTTTGACTCTGCCTCTCTTGTAGCCTCTCTTCCACCATGCACCCTCCACTTCTACCCTTTGACTTTGCCTCTCTTGTAGCCTCTCTTCCACCATGCACCCTCCACTTCTACCCTTTGACTTTGCCTCTCTTGTAGCCTCTCTTCCACCATGCACCCTCCACTTCCACTCTTTACCCTTTCCACACAGGTAGCATGTCTTCCACCATGCACTCTCCACTTCCACCCCTTACCTTCTCTACCCAAGTAGCCTCTCTTCCACTGTGCATCCTCCCCTTCCACCTTTTATCATCTCCACCCATACTATCTCTCCTCCGCCATGCAGTCTTCCCTTTCACCCTTTATTCTCTCCACCCATGCAGCCTCTCTTCCATCACGCATCCTCCCTTTCCACCCTTCATCATTTCCACCCATGCAATCTCTCTTCCACCATGCTACCTCCACTTCCCCCATTTATCACCTCTACCCATACAATCTCTCCTCCCGCATGCAGCCTCCCCTGCCACCCTTTATGCTCTCCACCCATGCATCCTCTCTTGTTAATTGCTATGTTCATTTAGCTTTTATAGCGCATGAATCACCCAGAGAAGGGTATCTCGGCGCACAGAAAGATTGCAGGCAGAGGAGACAAACATATCAAAACAATATTGTGTTTTGAGCATTTTCCCGACTTTCAGAAGATCAGAGCGTGCGCACATGTGATAGGGTCTGTGTTCCAATAGGGCGGGGCTAAGTAGGAAAAAGACCGACCTCCCGTGCGGGCTATCCCGACACGCGGGCAGCGAGCAGTGCTTTGTCGCTGGATCTGAACAGTAACGTTTTAGCTTTGAAATCACGTAGCTGAGCCCTTTGCTCAACAATGCCTTGTGGGTAAGAAGACAACACATTTCAAAGATGGTTCTTTTCTTGACGGGCAGCCAGTGTAAAGATCTGAGCATAGGTGTGGACGCGGAGCGAGGTGGAAGGTTGCGAATGAGACATGCAGACATATTCTGGACAACTTGTAGTCTGGCTAATAACATCTCATTGGCCGAGGCAAGTAACGCATTTCCATAAACCCGTCTGCTCATTATAAGTGCTGTTACCAATATCTTCCTTGAAGACAGCAGAAGAAATGGAAGAGCCTTCCTCAGCAAGCGCATAATGTGATAAAAGATGCCTGTAGTGGCAAGGACCTGCCCTTTCAAGGTCAAAGCTTGGTCCAGATGAATGCCCAAGTTCCTCACAACCTGTTTGGATGTAGAGGCGGAACCTAGTTCCGGGGACCAGAGTTTTTGAGCTTTCCCGACTGGCATGAGTTCCATTTTTTCTGCGTTCATCTGAAGGCAGTTGTTTCTCACCCAGGTCGCCATCATCCCAGCCAGACGGTAAACATCGTTTACCACAAAGTTTTTACAACGCGGTACCTTTAGCACGCATCCCTTACAACGCAAGTCGTTACCACGACTTGCGCTGGAGGGCGCTAAAGGATTAAAAATAGTAAATTTACTATCCAAACACCTTCCCTAGGGTCCACGGGGACTGGTGTTAGAATAGTAAATTATACGATTCGAAATCCACGCCCCCCAACGCAAGTCGTGGTAACGACTTGCGTTGTAAGGGATGCGTGGTAAAGGGATGCATTGTGACGGTACGCGTTGTACCGTCATACATCCAACAGCTATTCCAAACCAAAGAGTTTAACAATTTTGGCAGGGGGGGCAACGTAAATGTTGAACAGTGTGGGGCTCAGACATCCCTTGTCAATTATCATGGTACGAGATTTATGAATGTCCGGCGAGATGGTTTGAGTTCCATTAATTAAAAAAATCGCTGAACCATTTCACGGCAGTCCTATGGATTCCAATCTCCAACAGCCTTTGAAGCAGATTCGGGTAGGGCACAGTGTCAAAAGCTGCTGATAAATCTAGCATCACTAGAACGGAAGGAGTATCGGTATCCAGAGATGAGTCTTACGTGGTCCGAGATAGCAACCAAGGCTGTCTTAGTACTGGGTGATAGCCTAAACCCCGATTGGGATGGATCCGAGATTTTGTTGTCTTCAAGTTACTCTGTGAGTTGTGTGTTAATCTTTCCCTCCACCAACCTGCCAAGGAGTATAAGTAGAGAAATGGGCCAGTAATTAGTAAGGTTGGAGGACGCCATATTGGCCTTCCTTTGAATGGGTGTTACAAGAGCAGCCTTCCAAGCCAGGGGGGTTTCCTCTGTGTTTGCAGATAGGTTGAACAAGGAGCACACTGCTGGAGACATCTGTTTAGAAAGTCGTGCTGCAATCCTAGGGGGGCAGATGTTGAGTTGAGAGCCTGATCTGGCAGATTCCAACGCCCTCTGAATGCTCTCGGGCGAGAAAGCATTGAATTCGCCCAAACTGTGTACACTCTCGAGTAGGGGAGAGCTGGTGATTGACTGCACGTTTGAGAGATTGGAGGGATCAGGGAAATTCCGGTAAGTTGTACTGATTTTGTCTTCGACGTAATCTGCAGGCGAATCACATAGTTCCTGCGAAGCCTTATTATCTTAGGAACAAGCATGAGGATTAATAAAAGTTCTGAGTGCCTTGAATAGCTCCTTTGGAGAGTTGCTTTGGTTGGTGATATAAGTTTCATGTTTGGATGACAGCTAGTGAGAGCAGATCTGTAGTCCAATTTATCAGTGGCATTATATGTCATGAGCCAATGTCGCTCTAGTTTTTTTACATAAGGCCTTTTCTTGGCATAGTGGGTCTACCAGGGCGCATATGAACCATACTGCTAGATTTTGGAGGGGCAATACAATCTTCCACCATACAGCCTCCCCTGTCCCCCGTCACCCTCTACCCTCATGCATCCTCTCTTCCACCATGCAGCCTTCCCTTCCACCCTCTGCCCCCATGCAGCCCCTCTTCCACCATGTACTCCCCTTCCAACCCTTTACCCTCAGCCCCCTTGCAGCCCCTCCCTCTGGGGTCCACCCCCTGCACACCCACAGCCTCCACCCACCTCCCGCCTGTCCCTATTATCCACACCATGGACGCTGTGACCTTGAAATCCAGCTCTGTTTCCAGGGCGCGGAGCAGTTAATGGAGACGGATGGCTGTACTCTCTGTTCTGATCTGCCGGTGGCCAGCAGGGGGAGGGAGGGGGGGGGGTGGTTTCGGACGTTGCCAGGGGCGTGACACAGGCCCACGCGGTGCGGGGGGGGGCTAGCTCCAAGGGGCCCACTCGGCACTAAACTCTGGCCTGGAGAGCTCCTGATTGAGCCCGGAGGGGGCCCCCCTAAGTATCGTGCAGGGAGGCCCCCTCACTTTTGGTTACCCCAGTGGGGGTTACAGTTGAGAGAGGGGGTGGCAGAGAGCTGGAGGTGAAGGCAGGTACTGCTTGCGGACAATTGTAATGACGTGAAGAGACGGGTCACAAAATGATGGAATCAAATCTCGGTCAGATCAGCAACACGGAGTGAAAGGAGGAAGCTGTTTGGTTAATATCAACACTAGTGTCCCATTCCCGGGGGGGGGGGGGGGGGGGGCAATGATGGCCCAGAGGGGCCTGATCAAGGTCATGTTTTCGGAAGGACCACTACTTAATGTATTGCTGATTAGTCCATAAATTTGGCTTGGGTGTGGCCCTCCTGGACCTACATTGGACACCCTTTCCTTAAATGGCCCCTGGTTGCAGCTCCAGTTTCGCTCGATCTCTTCTAAGGAACAACAAAATTAATTATCTCTCATTAAAAAGTCATTGGATGTGTAGTTTTCTTTAATGTTCTTATAAAGCGATCCAGCCGACATGTGTTTCGTTGCACATGGGACAATCAACCCGACGGGGCCAAGGACTGTGTTGAATAGCGAGGGATGTGAAGTGGAGAAGTCGTATCAAAGTAGACCGCGACCGAGTAAGTGCACGGTGTACGGCTGCGTAGGATATTCAAAAGCGCGTCCAACAAGAAGTGAGGAGCTTTGGAAGTCGATCAAGGTATGTGTCTCCTCACCGATCGCTACGTCAAGGCTGGTCGGTGTGTGTGGAGAAACGATGGTTTGAAAGTATTAAGGTGTGTGTCTCCGAAGCGTATAGTGTTGTAGTATGATGGTACCACTGGAAAGGTAGTGCCTTGAATCCTAGCCGGGTGTGTCTACGGCAGCCTGCCGTTCTGTGTACCAGATGAGGTCCTCATCGTTTCTCCACACACACCGACCAGCCTTACTCGGCCGCGGTCTACTTTGATACGACTTCTCCACTTCACATCCCTCACTATTCAACACAGTCCTGGGCCCCGTTGGGTCGGAATTATCACCGACGGAGCGACTTTCCCTGTGTTTTCATAACCACTATAGCCCTGACGAGTCGCGGGAAGATTGTCCCATGTGTGACGAAACATGTGTCGGCTGGATCGCTTTATAAGAACATTAAAGAAAACTACACATCCAATGACTGTTTTAATGAGAGATAATTAATTTTGTTGAATAACAGGCTTTGTTTCCTTTGCTTGAAGTGTCTACACTGACACAACCGTTTATTGAATACCGGAGTGTGCATGGGTATTTTGCTATTGACTTACGCAGTATCAGCCTAGGCTGACACTACATTGGGGGGTTATAGGGCTCATCCCCTCACCCTTTTGCACCTCAATTGATTTCCATTGAGAATCCCACAGATAGTATTGCGTTACGACTTAGCAGCGCGCCCTTTTTTCTTTAAACCTGACTTAAAACCCTTTTTAGACCAATTGAACTCCTCTAAGGAACATATTGTTTTCTTTTCAGCCTTAATGCTGGTGTATAGCCCTGTCTGACACCCAGGGCACCGTAGGGTAAGCTACCTTAGTGAGCAACGGCTGAAATTTGGGCATGGGGCTCTCCTCACAATCTACCTACCGACAGCCACCGAGTCTTCCCAGCTACCTTTTAGAATAAAAAAGGGGTTATCGAGTTGTCCAGGGGGCTCCATTATCACTAGCATGGGTCTGTCCATCTTGGGAAACAACCTTTACATCGTGGATGTTACACAGCAATGCAATCACAACACAGTCATTACAACGACCGCTTTGTAACCACGCTATGCCATTACTACGCAAGTCATTACTTCGACTTGCAGTAGATGGCGCTCTAACATAAGGAATAGTATTGTTTACTATTCCAACATCTTCCCTACTGTTACGCAGGCTGGAGTTGGAATAGTAAATTATACATTTCTAATGTTACAGCGCCATCTACTGGAAGTCGATGTAATGACTTGCATAGTAATGGCATGGAGTGGTAACAACGCGGTTGTTGTAACGACCGCATTGTGAAATACTGCTTAAAAAAGCAGGGATTGTAAAGTGCTATATTCGTCCATCTCACCTCCAGTCTCGTTCTGAGCCTCTTATTTCCCAGAGGAAAAGTTTACATTTCCTGCATGGACCGTAGGCTGGATTCTGACCCCAGCCGGAGTCTTGACTGAACCCTGGACACTTACAGTCAATCAATCAGCATTTGTATAGAGCTGCACTGTCACCCCTAGGGGTGTATGGGCACTGAGGGTACCATGTCTCTGTCAAAAAGCCAGGTCTTGAGTCTGCTTCTGAAGTCCGCGAGGGAGGGAGCTGTACAGAGGTGGAGGGACAGGTCTTTCCAAGTCTTGGCGGCGATGTAGGAGAAGGAACGACCACCACTGAGGCTGCGACGGATGTGGGGATGTGTGCGAGGCTCAAGGCAGAGGAGCGCAGGTGTTTGGCGGGTTGGTGGACGTTTCACGTCTGTTGCCAAATCTAGCTTTCTTGGATCTGTGAGCTTGGAGTGAGGGAAGTACTTATCTGCAGGGAGATGAGCCACAGGCTGTTCTCTGGTGACTCAATGACATCTTCTCTAAATGTATTAAGCCCTTCCCCTTCATCCAACCATTTAGGTCCAAGACCACCCATCCCCGGACCCCACAAATGTATACTTACCGTCCATAAACTTCTGGCCAAAGTTTTCCCAGGATAATGTGTAGACAATATTTTCTTTGCGAGATATCCCGAATATCGCTTTTTCAATAATACACTCTTCATTAAGCTAAAACACAGTTCTTCGATATCTGCCAATCCTTATAATGCACATATTGTCGCTTAGGAATGCGGGCTGCAAGGGAAGCTGTGTCGCCGTGGACCCCTCAGTGGGCAAGAGTAAGGATCCTGAACATCCTCAAGGTCAGGGAATGCCTAAACCTGGCTCCATTCCTTCTTGGCTGATGGGAGTCCTGTTGGACATGATCACCTCCGGTGCTTCGAAGCCCATCAAGGTTTGGCCTAATCCACCCTTTGGTTCAGTCCATGTCCGCATCCCCTGGCCTTTCCGCTCCACGAGAGGGGTGTATCTTACGGGTACACGAATCATATACCCAATTTACTGACAATGCCTGAGATCTGCTCCTGGCAACCTTTGGTTAAAGTCTGGAACGGCATGCCTCAAAACCGCCTCATATTAAATCCACCCAAATCTGAAATGATGCTCAACCGTGACTCCGCCAGTGCCAGTGTTGACCTTCTAGGACCTCCTTGGTAGACATTTGCCTCAAACCAGTTTCCATAGTGAGGAATCTTGCGGTCCTTCTAGTCTCAAAACCCTCCTTAGAGGTATTCATCTTTGCTGTCTTCCCCTTTGTGAGTGTTAAAAATGTTTGTTGGGGAATAGGCAGTGGTATTTTCAACTTTAAAAATGAAAAGAAACTTTTAAAACGCATCACCTCCAAGCAGGTCACATTTTAATAAAAAGTTTCTTTAGTGTGGCAACGACAGACGTAGTGCTCAGCTGACACAAGCAGGCCACCGTCCCTGTGATGGCTCCAATAGGAGTGAGTTGCACTTTGTGACCTACCTCATTAATAATCATAGGTAGGCTGGATTGTGACCCACTCCAAATCCTCTTTTTTTCCACCCAACCAACTTCTACATAAGTCAATTCTCTAAAAACGTTATTATCGCAAAACATACAGGTTGCAAATTGCGACCAGTATTGAGACCAGAAAATACATACATTTGTCCCTTATTTATACAGTTGCACATGATCTTCCAGTCTATTACTACAGCCAGCAGAACGCTGTGTGGTGTCTAAAGTTACGCGCGATCTTACACAGCTACTTTAAAGGTTACATGCGATCTAATACCACAGGTAGCAGAAGTATCTCTAAAGCCGCACATGACCTAACAGGCTTATTCCGTTGATAGCAGAGCTATCTATAAAGTTTCAAAGATTGTTCCTACTCAGACAGCAGAGCTATCCCTATCATACACACTTATTACAGGCTGAGACACAAGAACTGTGCGGAGAGTTACATATTAACTGACATACTCAGATAGCAGAGCTATCTGCAAAGTTACATGGGTTGTGTGGAGAGTTATTTCTAAGGGCAACACAGTGTTAATATCCATGTATATGAAATTGTTACACACCACGGCAATACCAATAAATGCAATGTCGATGCATGCCATAAACTATGCATGCATAACAATGTCGATACCAGTATAAAGAATGTCAATGTATGCCATAAACTATGCCCACAAAACAATGTCAATATCAGTAAAGACAATATCGATGTACGCTATGACAACTGTATGCACAATACTGAGGATGTAGGTAAAAATTATATTAATGACCACCATGTCAATTGTACAAATTTTGTGGGAACTTGAATCATTGCTGTCGGATTAACATACGGTGACCTCCCCATCCATCCCTAGTCAGACATATGCGGTCAGACAGGCCCTGCGACCCAGATCCGAGCCTATCAATTGACAGGTCACAGGTGCCGTTACTCTTAGCCCAAAGACAAATGCGCACCGAAGGAAAACCCTGATCGGTCCCACATATAGGCAGTTACATCACAACCAGTTCAGAGGAAACTGGCGCCAATGCCAAAGGAGTGCATTCCCAAAATACCACAAAGTCATATGCCATATTTAGTTAAGAACACTCAGCCAATCAGAACACAACATGCTCACTGCACGTAATGATCACATGCTCCCCATCCCGGACATCTGAACACATACACACTGGCCTGCACCAGCTCTCCCCGAAGTCGAGAGCCACCTATGTCCTCCCTATCAGCTGGTTGTACTTGTTGTTTATGACTAGGCCAAGAATACCAGATCGGTTTATTGTACCTCACGATCTGTATAAATGGTCAGCCAAAACTTCTGTACAATGAGAGACGTTCTTCAGACGCTACTCTGTCAATACTCTCACGGTCATTGCATTTATTTAAACCAATTTGTTCCTGTTTTGCCAAACGCCTCTTGTCTTTTCATTTTTAAAGGTAAATTCATAGCAGAGCAACAACAGAATGCACTCTAGTGTGCGACATTTTCTGTGCATGCTCTGGACTGAACTTTCCCATAGTTCGCACACAGGCTGCACACAGCGACATTTGTCCACACAATCAGCACAAACTTTAAGATGCTCAGACATAGGCCGACAAGCCCATCAACAACCATATAACTAGATTATCTATATATGCGTTGTGTTGCAATTGTTGTTTAATTTACCGCCCTCTACGCCGGTACCACCGGCAAGCTCCAGAAGAGACTCCAGCGGATCCAGAACGCCTCAGCCAGACTCATCCTCGACATCCCACGAACCAGCCACATCTCCGGACATCTGAGAGACCTTCACTGGCTCCCCGTCAACAAAAGAATCACCTTCCGCCTCCTCACCCACGCACACAAAGCCCTACACGACCAAGGCCCGAGCTACCTCAACAGCCGAGTCAACTTCTACGCTCCCAAACGCCACCTCCGATCAGCCAACCACGCCCTCGCCGCCGTCCCCCGCATCCGAAGAGCGACTACGGGAGGAAGGTCCTTCTCCTACCTGGCCACCAAGACCTGGAACTCCCTCCCGACCGACCTGCGCCTGACCCAAGACCACCTCTCCTTCAGGAAGAAGCTGAAGACCTGGCTGTTCGAGCAGTAGCAGTAGCGGCACCCCCCCCCCCCCCCCCAGCGCCTTGAGACCCTACGGGTATGTAGCGCGCTCTATAAGTGCCACTGATTGATTGATTGATTGATTTAAAGACTGTTTTAAAGCTTATAAGAAATTATTTTGGCAAAGACGTATAAAGGGTCAAAAGGACGGAATTGCGGATGTGGAAGCGAGTGTTGTAACTAAAGATGACAGTTTTGGTTAATAGTAGCAACGTGTGCTTGTAGCCTTGAATTGCCACCGCTGTACACACACTAAAAGCTTTATGGATCCCTCGCCTTTCCATCTTAGCTGCTTCAGTCTTTTGGCTCCTTTGATTTATTCCCAAATTTCACACTGTAAGTGGTGCTACTGGTATCGATAACTATTGTCAGCCTGAGTGGGATCATGGAGTCCCTTAAAGCCATCAGGGAACCAGGACTGATGGGCTCAGAAGTGCTGTAATACACTGGTCCTCAAAATAGTGATCTGAATTATTTATTTAATGATGTATTTATCTGCAGAGTTTGTTATAATACGAACCAGGCCTTATGGGTGTTACAGCGCTGTTAATTGGGGTAGGGCTGCGGGCTGAACAGCAAAATTACATTGTTTGACAATGCCCCTATTTTGACTGAGAGGGGGAAAATACCTTGTTTCATGACTACAAAATTAAACAAATTAATGCACAACACATAAGGATGATTAGTGACTACCAGTGCATTTTTATAACAGGCATTCAAACAGCATGCTTTCCCTAAACAAGCAAAAAAGTCATAAATCAGCAATAAAGTGTCTTTGTTTCAGCACAATAACATGTTGTCCTCAGTCACAAGCTCTGTAGCATGTTTTATGTGCAGCCTATCAAAAGGACTACTGGGTGCCCACACACCGAAACATGATGGGAACACAAATGGGGCAATGTAGCCATCCATAGAATGCAATGGCCTTGACGGACAGTCCATCCAAGCAATAGCAAACCATCATAAATACAAGAAAGCCAATGAGAGAAGTGGGTCGAACCAAAACCCACACTCTCTCTATCCTTCTTTATATTGTAGTTTTTGTGAAGGACTGATGCCATTGGTACTCTAGAGACCTACAGCTGTCTGTTCAGAGACCTAAACCTTGAATTGAATAAGTCTGAAACAAAAACGCTCATGGAGGTTACGCTCAATGAATCGCGATTTCAGATTTATGAAGGAAAGAAGTCCCTTTTCTCTGCTTAACTGCCTGGCTTAAACTCTGGAATTTAGTGAATATTTCACCTGACTTCAAGTGTTTTTTATGTCTGGCTTCTGCTTGACCTATTGTAACAAATTCTTTAAAACTTACATTGAGCGGGCTTCGGCTCCTCCCACGTGAGTATACTCCATTCTCACCTCACATGTTTGATGTATCATCCCACCACCCGCAGAGTGTTTGCACCACAATGCATACAGATTATTTACATCTCAAAGTACACTGAATCATCACACACTTTCAATTCTTTATCTCATAGACATGTAGACAGAGAACAATTGTTTTGATTTGTTTTTCACTGAAACATGTTGTATTAATGTTTTAGTCAGGATTCAAAAGTCAAGTCAGGACTGATGATTTTGCCATTGCTAGTTAATAAAAGTGCAGCGAGGTGCTCTCTGTCAAGGGCCCAAGAACTGAAATCCGATCTGAATTGTTGGCGAGTCGAGAGACTCGGCTTCTTATGGGGGCCGTCTGAGAAACACTTGGTTATATTGGAGTGTTGCATATCACAGCGTACACTCCCAGTTCAAGCGGTACGTCGGCAGTGGAATGACACTGAAAAACATAAAAGAAATCCTGTGCCGACTTTTGTGAATTATATTTCATCTACTTCACGTCCCCCCCCCCTCTTTTTGGAGTATTGGATACCTCTACCCACTATTCAGCCCTGTATCGGCCGGCTCCATCTGATTAGATTCTCTCTAAAAGCGCCAGGATACCCGTAGGGTGGCAGTTGCGCTATACAAGAGCTGTATACAATACAATACTAATAAGCCCATATCTTTGCTCATCCAATCCAGAAAAACACCGCTACACTGGTGAGCCAAAGTATTTGCCCTGAGGAAGCCCGAATCGGGCGAAACGCGTTGGCTGTCTGTTTGATCATCTCGAACCAAGAATACTCTAAAGGATGCATTAAAAATGATTTTTTCACATCATTGAAGGACATTTGTTTCGTTTTGGTGTATTGCAGCACTGTACAACTACTCTTATTGTTGCCTCTCTATTTGCTTGTTGTTTGTTTGAATGTTCATGGTCCTTTGGCAGTGGACTAGAGAGGTGGGCAGCATTTGTAGAGTAACTCATTGTGATCTTCGCGTATAGTGAGGTGGTGCAACTAGTAATTCCTTACTGCCATTTTGCTGTTTTTTATACACATACACAAGGCTTTACTGCCATATGTGTGTGTGTTTAAACAACAAGGAGGACAAAGTTCCTATGCCAGGGAGCAAAAAGTCACCCATGCATCGTGGTGCAAAAAGTCACCCATACTTAAAAAATTGGAAGAAAAAGAAAGGAAAAAGAGAAAGGGGGATTCCTAGGTGTAAAAGACCCAAAGCTATGAGAGGGAAAGACATTGTGTTTCCTCTGTTGCCCTCACACACCCCGAAGAGTGTCATGCTTCATCATCGGGCGTTTGCTCCTCGTAGGGCCGGCGCTGCAATTCCCTACGGGTCCCCCGAAGGGTCACTTTATCGGAGATCTTTTAGAGGAATGCCGGATGATGCATGTGGGTGTGCGGGTAATGAGTCAAGAGGAGGGTAAAGAAAAATCGTGCCAGTGTGGGTTTAAGTGTTTGTGTGGGTGTAGGCAGCAGACCTTTAATGCCACACACACACACACACACTCACCTGGGTTTATGAGCATGTTTGTGCATGTGGGTAGCAGGTCCTTCATGCCACACACACTAAAAAATATTGGTTTGGGCTGCGCACACCTAATTTATGTTCTGTAAACCGGTTTAATATTCAAACGAATGTTCCAACAAGGAGTGCTGGGACGGAAAGAGGTAGCTAACCCCTTAACTCAAGAACAAACAAACAAAGCAAGTGCAACTGATCACTTGTCCCAACCCGCACTGCTAAGTGCAAAACTGGGTTTCCTCAATGAATCCACACAAAATTGCATGATTTTGTGTGGATTAATTGAGCAAACTCCGTTTTGCACTTAGCAGTGCGGGCAGGGCAGGTGATCAGTCGCACACACACACACACTCACCTGGGTGTATGTGCATGTGTGTGGTCCTTAATGTCTCTCTCTCTCTCTTTTATGTGCATGTTTGTGGTTGTAAGCACTTCATGCCAGACACACACGCCAGTTACTTTACCTCCATGTTTGGTTGCATATGTACACACACATATGTGCACCCGCGGCACCTGCTGTCCTCGAGCTTGCTCAGCCGTTCTCCACTCTGCAGCCATCGCAGCCCGAAGCAGCGCTCAGGCACGCTCGACGCACGAAGAGTTAACACCTCAGTAGGCTGCGCTCCTGCTGCGGAGAGGGGCGGCCTGGCCGCGGGCTCAAGTAGCGTTACATGCTTCTGAGGTCCATACAACGGGTGCTCGCCTGTAATGCGCCCACCTTATCCCACACTGCACTATCCCACGCGTCCCTATAACAAGCCTGTCTGCTAGTCACTGGCACCCTGGACTCATCAGCGAGCTGATAACCAGTAGGACAGCTCGCTGGGTTGGTGCACCTGTTGCCAGAAGGGTGTAAACCAAGACTCGCCCGGCTGAACTTCGCTGGATCCGCCAAAGCTTTACTTGTTTCCGAGATCAATAAATAAGTACAGTAGAGGCAGTGTAACTACAGGAGATAAAATTAGATACTTGCAGAGTAGTTTTTAACATTTTTGCAGAGAAAACTTTTAAAACGTGCACAGAAAAACCATGACAATTTGAGTAAAGGATTCCTAAAAATCTACCATACATTTAGATGGGCCAGCGCCGACCCCTCACCTGGGTGACAGTGCCATGCTTCCTTAGTAGTGTTGCCAGCCTACATTAACAGCTGACACCGCTGCCCCTCCCCCCAATGAACCGCAGTGGTCCCACCCTTCATTGCCTTTCAGGTAACTTCAAAAAGACTCCTTACAGTTTCTATACAGGCTCATCATTTCAGAGCTGAAGCGTTTTCAACATTCTATACAAGGAAGCCATAGCTGTTTTTATTTATCTTACACAACTAGCAACCCTTGACAAAGCCAATAGTGCTGGCTCGTTGTAGGTGTGATGTTACTTGTTGTTTCATATATCTGGATGTAATGACAGCAGCAGCAAAATACCAGTCGGCCGCTCACTATGCTAAGCACAGGTTTTTAGGTTGTGTATGTTTAAGTCACGTCCCTCATTACATAGGCCACGCCCCTTCGAGAGACTGCCTAATTTTTTGATCCCACTTAAAGCCCTCACTGGGGGCAATAGCCAACATTTGAGGTTAGCGTGCTCCATTGCACAATCTGCTGTTTATGCACCAACATCTGTTCTCAGACGGATCCCAGACATTCTGTTTATAGGGTCCTTAACACCTGGTTAGAAAAAGCGACCCTTTAACATATTAAGTTGTAAATCCCGGCAAGAGAGCTTCGCACCTTCTCCCAGTCCCTTCTCCTAGTCCCTCGCTTTAGGAAAAAGAGGATGGGGTGCAGGGCCGGCTCTAGGCTCATGGTGGCCCTGGGCAGGGAGCGTAGGTAGGGGGCCCGGAAGAGGGGGTCCGGGCGGGGCAGAGCGCGCAGGCCAGTGACGAGGTGGGGGTCAGGGTGTTTAGAAGTGGAACAGAGCCGGAGGCCGCCAAATCCCTGCCAGGGGCCACCACGCAAATATGTATCCATCCTCAGAGGATTAATATATTAAGGAGATATATTGGCGTGGTGGCCCCTGGGGTTTGGTGGCCCTGTGCAGGTGCACAGCTTGCATATGCCTAAAGCCGGCCCTGTGGGGGGGGTGAAATTTGCGGTTCTTGGTCCCACTTTTTGGAACTCCCTTCCCCCCACCATCCGATCCATCCCGCTCTACCCCGATTTCCGAAAGGCCCTAAAAACCCATCTCTTTCTGCAAGCTTTCTCAGCCTAGCTCCTCACAGCTCTCACCCAGGTTCTATAAGTCCGTCAGCGCCAAGAAACAGCTAGGTGTATGTGCGCTTTACAAGTGCTTTTAAATAAAAATTCGAATTCAAATATTGTGCTTAAAATTTGAAGGAAAAATACTGGCAACCAAGATAGAGACAAGGTAAAAATGTATGATACTCATTTGTATGTTAACAATATAGGCCAAGGAGAAATTTCAAGAATGCCAAGAAAATGTGCAAATTTCCCGACTTTCACGTTTTGCGAAATTTGTTAAATTCCTCAAAATTTTGAACTACGAAAATTTGAATCAGTTATTTTACCCGAACTCACATCTTGCGATGAAAAAAAATCTTGCGAGACAACCGAGGCGGCTCGTTCGCGAAGAAATGGTCTCCCCAAGAGACTGGAACCAGCCTCCTGCCTGCATCTCGTCGAACCTTTTAATTCGAGACGTGTGTTCATGTCAAAAAATGACAAAAGATTGGCAAAGCACATTTGTCTACAAAAGCATAAATTAATGCGTTTTTAATGGAATTTGAGAAAATAAAATAAAATACAGTTTCGCCCTGTAGTTGACCCTGTGACTGACATACAACAGAAGTAATTACCGGAGCCTGTGGAACCACCACGGACGTCATGGAAACAGCGCTTACTTAAAAACAATGCAAAAAAAAATTCAATTGAGGGAACTGGTTCGGTGCTTTCGTTTTTTCGCATCTCTCAGTGGCGAAGATCGAAAACATTTCTACCACAATCTGGCATCTGCTTGGGCTGTTCTCAGGAGCCTCATAGCATCGGTGTGCGTGATGCGTCCTAAAGTGCACGTTTAACGGTCCCAGTCTGGAAAGGGATCCGACGCTTTAACAACAGAGCACGTTAGAGTCACATCCACCAATCACAGCTCAGAACGTCACAGGCTCAGCTGTCAGTTCTGTCAGTCATGGACATTTAAATTCCAAGCTCATACTGTTTCTCCTCACCGGGCACATTACACACTGCACACGTCATGACAGCAATTTCAAACTCGGCTCTGCGAAGGAAACAACGGGATGGGATGGTTGGCACCGAGCCAGCGCTATGAGGCATTAGCGAAGGCAGACTGGGCGCTATACAAACACTCAACACATAAGATAACAAAATAAAAAACAAGCAGATCAGTTTGCTAACTGAAGCCCCACACCACTCTGAACAGGTATATGTGCTGTTTTAAAAAATATATATATATTGTAGTCAAGAACGCACATTGGCTTTTATTAGTGAGCTCGGGTTTGATGTAAAGTGGAATGGGCGCACAACAACCCGCTTTAAAACAATACCAACGCAGGAAACAGTGGTACACTAAAAAGTAAAGCTCATTCAAAAGAAACGAAATAAACCATGTGAGGAACAGACGCATTATAAGAAAGCCATGACACATAAGATGCACATAAATCGAAAAAATAGCAAAGAGTACTTTATGCCGAAATTTCACAAAATACACAATGTAGCCATGTGTAGGAGGAGCCGAGATTCGTTCCACAGCAGGCTTCTCCTCGGAGGAGGCAGGGGTTCTCAGGTGCAAGCCTAGCTATGAGCAGGGACACTGGCATTATGCAGTTTTGAAGTCGCTGCATTTTCCACATTTGCCGCAAATTACCATCTGCTGCAGAATCTGCAAATTGTAACCATGCAATTGTTTCTAGCCCAAAGAGATCAAAAGTTATTAAAAATGTGTGGGCACATGTTGCAGCGCAGTGGAAGGCCCTTCGCAAAGGTTGACCAAGCCCCCCCTTTCTGATACTTATTTGGGTGTTAGATAGGTACTAATGGGATTAAACATTTACCCAGGCAGTGTTAACCTATGGAAAAACGACAAATAAGGAAATAATACTATGACAAAATGTGTGAAATTACACCGCATCATTTGTCTTTTTTGGCGCATAATTTAGTCACCACTGCCGCATAATTTGGTAATCCCTTTCTGCATAATTCCAGTGTCCCTGGCTATAAATTAACCTACATGTCTCAGCATTACAGAAGCATGAGAAAGTTCCCTTGAAAAGAAAAATCAGGCACTGCACAGACATTATGGTCACACATACACATCATGTATCAATAGTGCACACAACAGGTGCACTATAAACAACGGAAGTGCAAGCTTCACTCACGCACACAGAATAGGCACAGCAAGTAGCAATGCAGGCTTCTCTCAGAACAAACAAGCAAGGCCAGCAGTTTTGTCCCACAGAACCGGTACAGTGCCGGCATCAGCAGTGCGAGCTTCCCTTGTATAGACCGGTGCTCTACAGGCATCAGCAGTGCATGCTTCCCTCGTACAGACCCGGTGCTCTACAGGCATCAGCAGTGCAAGCTTCCCTCGTACAGACCCGGTGCTCTACAGGCATCAGCAGTGCAAGCTCCCCTCGTACAGACCAGGTGCTCTACAGGCATCAGCAGTGCAAGCTTCCCTCGTACAGACCACATGCTCTACAGGCATCAGCAGTGCAAGCTTCCCTCGTACAGAACCGGTACAGTGCCGGCATCAGCAGTGCGAGCTTCCCTTGTATAGACCGGTGCTCTACAGGCATCAGCAGTGCATGCTTCCCTCGTACAGACCCGGTGCTCTACAGGCATCAGCAGTGCAAGCTTCCCTCGTACAGACCCGGTGCTCTACAGGCATCAGCAGTGCAAGCTCCCCTCGTACAGACCAGGTGCTCTACAGGCATCAGCAGTGCAAGCTTCCCTCGTACAGAACCGGTACAGTGCCGGCATCAGCAGTGCGAGCTTCCCTTGTATAGACCGGTGCTCTACAGGCATCAGCAGTGCATGCTTCCCTCGTACAGACCCGGTGCTCTACAGGCATCAGCAGTGCAAGCTCCCCTCGTACAGACCCGGTGCTCTACAGGCATCAGCAGTGCAAGCTCCCCTCGTACAGACCCGGTGCTCTACAGGCATCAGCAGTGCAAGCTCCCCTCGTACAGAGCCGGTGCTCTACAGGCATCAGCAGTGCAAGCTTCCCTCGTACAGACCAGGTGCTCTGCAGGCATCAGCAGTGCAAGCTCCCCTCGTACAGACCCGGTGCTCTACAGGCATCAGCAGTGCAAGCTCCCCTCGTACAGACCAGGTACTCTACAGGCATCAGCAGTGTAAGCTCCCCTCGTACAGAACAGGTGCTCTATAGGCACCAGCAGTGCAAGCTCCCCTCGTACAGACCAGGTGCTCTACAGGCATCAGCAGTGCAAGCTCCCCTCGTACAGACCAGGTGCTCTAAAGGCATCAGCAGTGCAAGCTCCCTTTGTACAGACCAGGTACTCTACAGGCATCAGCACTGTAAGCTTCCCTCGTACAGACCCGGTGCTCTACAGGCATCAGCAGTGCAAGCTTCCCTCGTACAGACCACATGCTCTACAGGCATCAGCAGTGCAAGCTTCCCTCGTACAGAACCGGTACAGTGCCGGCATCAGCAGTGCGAGCTTCCCTTGTATAGACCGGTGCTCTACAGGCATCAGCAGTGCATGCTTCCCTCGTACAGACCCGGTGCTCTACAGGCATCAGCAGTGCAAGCTTCCCTCGTACAGACCCGGTGCTCTACAGGCATCAGCAGTGCAAGCTCCCCTCGTACAGACCAGGTGCTCTACAGGCATCAGCAGTGCAAGCTTCCCTCGTACAGAACCGGTACAGTGCCGTCATCAGCAGTGCGAGCTTCCCTTGTATAGACCGGTGCTCTACAGGCATCAGCAGTGCATGCTTCCCTCGTACAGACCCGGTGCTCTACAGGCATCAGCAGTGCGAGCTCCCCTCGTACAGACCCGGTGCTCTACAGGCATCAGCAGTGCAAGCTCCCCTCGTACAGACCCGGTGCTCTACAGGCATCAGCAGTGCAAGCTCCCCTCGTACAGACCCGGTGCTCTACAGGCATCAGCAGTGCAAGCTTCCCTCGTACAGACCAGGTGCTCTGCAGGCATCAGCAGTGCAAGCTCCCCTCGTACAGACCCGGTGCTCTACAGGCATCAGCAGTGCAAGCTCCCCTCGTACAGACCAGGTACTCTACAGGCATCAGCAGTGTAAGCTCCCCTCGTACAGAACAGGTGCTCTATAGGCACCAGCAGTGCAAGCTCCCCTCGTACAGACCAGGTGATCTACAGGCATCAGCAGTGCAAGCTCCCCTTGTACAGACCAGGTGCTCTACAGGCATCAGCAGTGCAAGCTCCCTTCGTACAGACCAGGTACTCTACAGGCATCAGCACTGTAAGCTTCTCTCGTACAGACCCGGTGCTCTACAGGCATCAGCAGTGCAAGCGTCCCTCGTACAGACCAGGTGCTCTGCAGGCATCAGCAGTGCAAGCTTCCCTCGTACAGACCAGGTGCTCTACAGGCATCAGCAGTGCAAGCTCCCCTCGTACAGATACGGTGCTCTACAGGCATCAGCAGTGCAAGCTCCCCTCGTAGAGACCAGGTACTCTACAGGCATCAGCAGTGCAAGCTCCCCTCGTACAGACCAGGTGCTCTACAGGCATCAGCAGTGCAAGCTCCCCTCATACAGACCAGGTGCTCTACAGGCATCAGCAGTGCAAGCTCCCTTCATACAGACCAGGTACTCTACAGGCATCAGCACTGCAAGCTTCCCTCGTACAGACCCGGTGCGCTACAGGCATCAGCAGTGCAAGCTTCCCTCGTACAGACCAGGTGCTCTGCAGGCATCAGCAGTGCAACCTTCCCTCGTACAGACCAGGTGCTCTACAGGCATCAGCAGTGCAAGCTCGACTCGTACAGATACGGTGCTCTACAGGCATCAGCAGTGCAAGCTCCCCTCGTACAGACCAGGTACTCTACAGGCATCAGCAGTGTAAGCTCCCCTCGTACAGACCAGGTGCTCTACAGGCATCAGCAGTGCAAGCTCCCCTCGTACAGACCAGGTGCTCTACAGGCATCAGCAGTGCAAGCTCCCCTCGTACAGACCAGGTACTCTACAGGCATCAGCAGTGTAAACTCCCCTCGTACAGACCAGGTGCTCTACAGGCATCAGCAGTGCAAGCTTCCCTTGTACAGACCAGGTGCTCTACAGGCATCAGCAGTGCAAGCTCCCCTCGTACAGACCTGGTGCTCTACAGGCATCAGCAGTGTAAGCTCTCCTCATACAGAACAGGTGTCCTACAGGCATCAGCAGTGCAAGCTTCCCTCGTACAGACCAGGTGCTCTGCAGGCATCAGCAGTGCACGCTTATCTCGTTCAGAGCGGGTGCTGTACAGGCATCACCAGTGTAAGCTCCCCTCGTACAGACCAGGTACTCTACAGGCATCAGCACTGCAAGCTTCCCTCGTACAGACCAGGTACTCTACAGGCATCAGCAGTGCAAGCTCCCCTCGTACAGAACAGGTGCTCCACAGGCATCACCAGTGTAAGCTCCCCTCGTACAGACCAGGTACTCTACAGGCATCAGCAGTGCACGCTCCCCTCGTACAGAACAGGTGATGTACAGGTATCAGCAGTGCAAGCTCCCCTCGTACAGACCAGGTACTCTACAGGCATCAGCAGTGCAAGCTCCCCTCATACAGAACAGGTGCTCTACAGCCATCAGCAGTGCATGCTTCTCTCGTACAGACCAGGTACTCTACAGGCATCAGCAGTGTAAGCTCCCCTCGTACAGAACAGGTGCTCTATAGGCACCAGCAGTGCAAGTTCCCCTCGTACAGACCAGGTACTCTACAGGCATCAGCAGTACAAGCTCCCCTCGTACAGAACAGGTGCTCCACAGGCATCAGAAGTGTAAGCTTCTCTGACACAGTAAAGGTGCACTACAAGCTTCAGCATTGCAAACTACTCTCACACAAAATAGGCGTACTACAGGCATCAGCAGTGCAAGCTTATCTCATTCAGAATGGGTGCTCTACAGGCATCAGCAGTGCAAGCTTATCTCATTCAGAACAGGTGCTCTACAGGCACCAGCAGTGCACGCTTATCTCATTCAGAACAGGTGCTCTACAGGCACCAGCAGTGCACGCTTATCTCATTCAGAACAGGTGCTCTCCAGGCATCAGCAGTGCACGCTTATCTCATTCAGAACAGGTGCTCTACAGGCACCAGCAGTGCACGCTTATCTCATTCAGAACAGGTGTTCTACAGGCATCAGCAGTGCACGCTTATCTCATTCAGAACAGGTGCTCTACAGGCATCAGCAGTGCACGCTTATCTCAGTTCAGAACAGGTGCTCTACAGGCATCAGCAGTGCACGCTTATCTCTTTCAGAACAGGTGCTCTACAGGCATCAGCAGTGCACGCTTATCTCATTCAGAACAGGGGTTCTACAGGCATCAGCAGTGCACGCTTATCTCAGTTCAGAACAGGTGCTCTACAGGCATCGGCAGTGCACGCTTATCTCATTCAGAACAGGTGTTCTACAGGCATCAGCAGTGAACGCTTATCTCATTCAGAACAGGTGCTCTACAGGCACCAGCAGTGCACGCTTATCTCATTCAGAACAGATGCTCTACAGGCATCAGCAGTGCACGCTTATCTCATTCAGAACAGGTGCTCTACAGGCATCAGCAGTAAACGCTTATCTCATTCAGAACAGGTGCTCTACAGGCATCAGCAGTGCAAGCTTATCTCAGTTCAGGTGCTCTACAGGCATCAGCAGTGCACGCTTATCTCATTCAGAACAGGTGCTCTACAGGCATCAGCAGTGTAAGCTCCCCTCATACAGAACAGGTGCCCTACAGGCATCATCAGTGCAAGATTCCCTCGTACAGACCAGGTGCTCTGCAGGCATCAGCAGTGCACGCTTATCTCGTTCAGAACAGGTGCTCTACAGGCATCAGCAGTGCACGCTTATCTCATTCAGAACAGGTGCTCTACAGGCATCAGCAGTGCACGCTTATCTCAGTTCAGGTGCTCTACAGGCATCAGCAGTGCACGCTTATCTCAGCGGTGCTCTACGGGCATCAGCAGTGCAGGCTCCCCTCACACAGAACAGATGCTCTCCAGGCATCAGCAGTGCACGCTTATCTCATTCAGAACAGGTGCTCTACAGGCATCAGCAGTGCACGCTTATCTCAGTTCAGGTGCTCTACAGGCATCAGCAGTGCACGCTTATCTCAGCGGGTGCTCTACAGGCATCAGCTGTGCAGGCTCCCCTCACACAGAATAGATGCTCTCCAGGCATCAGCAGTGCACGCTTATCTCATTCAGAACAGGTGCTCTACAGGCATCAGCAGTGCACGCTTATCTCAGTTCAGGTGCTCTACAGGCATCAGCAGTGCACGCTTATCTCAGCGGGTGCTCTACAGGCATCAACTGTGCAGGCTCCCCTCACACAGAACAGATGCTCTCCAGGCATCAGCAGTGCACGCTTATCTCATTCAGAACAGGTGCTCTCCAGGCCTCAGCAGTGCACGCTTATCTCAGTTCCGGTGCTCTACAGGCATCAGCAGTGCACGCTTATCTCAGCGGGTGCTCTACAGGCATCAGCGGTGCAAGCTTATCTCAGACCAGGTGCTCTACAGGCATCAGCAGTGCACGCTTATCTCATTCAGAACAGGTGCTCTACAGGCATCAGCAGTGCACGCTTATCTCATTCAGAGCAGGTGCTCTACAGGCATCAGCAGTGCACGCTTATCTCAGCGGGTGCTCTACAGGCATCAGCGGTGCAAGCTTATCTCAGACCAGGTGCTCTACAGGCATCAGCAGTGCACGCTTATCTCATTCAGAACAGGTGCTCTACAGGCATCAGCAGTGCACGCTTATCTCATTCAGAGCAGGTGCTCTACAGGCATCAGAAGTGCACGCTTATCTCAGAACAGGTGCTCTACAGGCATCAGCAGTGCACGCTTCCCTCACACACAGTGCTGTTATGCCACCAGGAGTGAACTCCAGTAAGTGCTGGCTGAGAGAGGCTCAGATGTCTTCCCTTCACCAGTGTTGGCCGCACTGGTGAAGTCAGCAGAGCATTGCCCGTGCCACCCCGCTCCAGGCACCCTCCTTACCCGCGCAGGGTCCGGCGGATCGGCGGGCGGTCCCTCCTCATCCTCCCCGGGCTCCTCCTTCTTAAAGAGGGTGTAGAAGATGTAGACTATCAGGGAGTAGAAGGCGTACATCTGGGGCAGAGGTGGCGGGGGCTGGAGACCCCCTCAGCCCCTCCGGAGAGTCCAGCACGCACCCCTCTCCTCCTATTCGAAATTCCCCGCCTCCGAGTATCCGCTAGAGCCCGGGACTGCTGCCGGACCCGAGCCGGACGCGCATCCTTTGTCAAGGGTCCACTCACGAGGGTTCGGGGTCTAAGGAAGGTTCGGATCCGAGGGACGCGGCTCGCGGATAGTCCGTCTGCGGGTCACATTCTTCGGGGCACCCACAGCTGTGGTCCCTGTGGGAGGAGCGTTCCGCCTCGGATCCGGGATGCACTACCCGCCGAGCGGACCGGCTCCTGCATGGGTATCCGACCCTAGCGCTGCGCCAGCCCTCCCCCGGCTCCTCCCCTCTCTCCCCGCAGGCCCGGCAGGTTGGTTTGGGGCCAGCCGCAGATGCTGTGCGCATGCGCAGTGCGCCCCCATTACTGCGGAGCGAGAGTGGTCCAGGAGGATGCGAGGCGGCAGCAGCAGCCGAGGGGCTGCCTCAGACTGCACGTAGGCAAGGAAGGGGGGAGACGCGGCGCAAATCTGAGGAGGGGGAGACGGGTGGGGGGGTCGGCACAGAGTGGAGCTTTCTGTTCCAGGCTACCACCTTTCACCCGACAATACTGAGTGTTTTCAAATGAGCCTACAACAGCGTGAGCTGTGTGAATGAAAGCCCTGGGCATCGAAGGCTAATGTATAGGCTTGAATCAAGTACTCGAGGCGCTATGACAGGGCAAGGCTTTCAAACGCGTGTCACAGAACAGATGCTGCACACACTAACATCAGGGTAAGCTTCCATCACAAGCTGCGAAGGTAATATATCTGTATGTATCGTCGTGGAAACGTCTCAAGCACACGATGGTAATAGACATGCATCATAAATTCATAATGCACTCTTCTCTTATGCACTTTGTTGAATCTTTTTGTACATATAGGTTATCCTGCCAAATTAAAAACGTGCAGAATATGCTTTTACGCTCCATCACACGTGTACACATTGTTGTCTTTAAAGCACAAGTTCTAGGATGTGTAGAAGTGTGCTTTCCTGACTCTTAGAGACTTTTTCTTCTACAGCTTGCTCCTGGAGGTAAGGACTCTTCATGTAAGGGTTTGAATTTTAACTTGATGGGGTGGGCAGGCAGTAGCGGCCGGTGGTGGGAGTGCTGCCGGGCAGTGACATGGGGCGGGGGGTAGTAAACTACAGAATACAGCCAAATACAGGTAAGTAAACATAAAAGTAAATAAAACGAATTTCATTGCGCGCACTGCTTCAGCTGTTTGTAGCACGGTGTTGTGTTTATTGGTATTTTAACTAAAAAGCTGCTTTTTAACTTCATTTAAATCGGGGACTTGAACGGGGCGCTTACTTACTTGCTTTTGCACACCAGCATTCTCAGGCTTCTTTCTACCCCCGACCGTACCGCCGCGGCTGACGTGCCGTTTGAGTAGTGCGCGTGGCAGTTGTTCCCGGCCTCGCGCTCCCGGCATTTCTGTCTTCATAAACCCATGCCGTGGCGGGCGTTCAGCGGGCACGCCAAAGGCAAACCCGTCTGCGCTCGTCCATGCCAGGATGCCGCCATATGCCAGACACGCTGCAGGTTCTGTAAAAGATATAGTATGGTATTCTGTGGACAACCTCCTTAAGATCAGGCAGGGAATCAGCCTATGCGGTGAACAACCGTTACAACGAAACTATTACAACGCACTACCATTACAACGCGGGCATTACAACGCAAACCATTACAACACATTGCGCTGGGGGGCGCTCTATGATAGGGAATACGTTTAATTTTCTATCCAACACCTTCCCTAGTGTCCACGGGGACTGGAGTTGGAATAGAAAATTATACTTACCACTATCCAGCACCTCTAAGTGCTATGCGTTGTAAAGGTTTGCGATGTAAAAACCGCGTTGTAAAGGCAGGCGTTGTAATAGCCTGCGTTGTAACGTCATACATCCGCCTGAGCAACTGCCGGCCCTGTAGCTATCATGAGGGCCCTTTCGGCTGCATATCTTGTGGCTATAACTCCTGGCCATCGGCTGTATCCACTCCGTCACAGACTGACCATAAGTCCACTATCAAACTTTTGAGCCTTACTTGTTGTTTATTAGTCAAACATCTTTTAGATGTCTATGTATTGCTTTAAGCTGATCTTCCAGATGTCCTCTTTTTGACTGAGACATGGTTAACTAAGGACACAGTGGTAGAACCTGGCCTGGCTCTCCCCAGGTATACAGCATTCTGACACTAAGCCGAGGTTCCAGGGGGGGCGGGTTGGCGGTAATATTTACGTCTGATTTCATGTGTTACTTGGTAAAGGAGCCTGTGGAGGGGTGTGAATGTGGACTTTTTCGGATCTCGCTTCACGCCAACTACACTATGACGGACTATTAATCTGCCGCCCTCCTGGTCCTTCTAGGGAGTTTAGATCCACTCTCATCAAAGTCCTAAGTCTCCTAGCAATGACAGCTGCTAACTTCAGTGTCATTGGTGATTTTAACTTACACTTGGATAATTCCCAGGACATAGAAATTACCAACTTCCTGGCTGATTTGGAGGCGGGTCCAGGGATCCACGCATTCTGCTGGCTATTTATTAGACCCTGTCTTTTCCAACCTGTCCTTCCTTACGGTCCTTACCCCATCACCGATATGCTGGTCTGATCACTTTCTAGCGTCTATGATACTGGCAGGTGTCGAGCCAGTTAAGAGGGCTTCCGAAAAGCTCTGCTTTAAGCGTCCATGGCATGAACTCGATGTCACCTATTTTCACAAGCTTCTTTCCACCACCATGCCTAATATGCCATTGGAACCTGTGTTGGCTTATGGTGCTTTTTCGGCCTGGATCTCCCATGCTCTGGACTCCCTGGTTCCTGCCAGGTGGTCCAAGTGCCGTGGCACTAAATCTAGTGCATGGTACAATGGCTGGTTGGCATCCCTACTTAAAGGCTGAAAAAAGCTGGAACTTGCCTGGAGAAGAGACTATGTTCCAATGTTAAAGGGTTGCTACCAGTTAGCAATTAGGAAACATCATAGGGCAATTCAATCTGAGCGGGCAGCATATTACTCTAACGTGATTAGAAATAGTAGTAACCCTTCTAAAAGTGTCTACTACATAGTAAAAGATCTCAAAACCACTGCAAATATATATATATACCTTCTGTAGTATCTGATGCCTAGTGTGAGACCCTTGCTTCCTTTTTTGTGAAGAAGGTAGAAACAATATATAGATCCTTCCCTCAACAAGGGGTTCATAAGGGGCCTGTGTCCGGACCCTCCTGCAGTCATCTGCTGGTTGCGTTCCCCCCTATCCCTCAAGAGGAGCTGGTTCTGCTCTGCCATAAGATTAAAACTGGCTCCCCTGCCGACCCTCTTAAGCCAGATCAATTCCCGAAATCGCTCTCTGTGTTTTTACCACTTTTGAGCCATCTGATTAATCAGTCACTGCTTACATCTACGGTCCCTAGTGCTTGGAAGCAAGCTAGGGTGGTTCCTCTGCTGATAAAAGCCAAAGCTTGACACTAATAAACCAGAGAACTTCCGACCCATCTCTCTCATACCCTGGGTTTCCTAGATTTTGGAATCCTACACTAATTCCATACTCACAGGTTATCGGGAGGAGAACAACTTACTGACCCCTCCCAGAATGGCTTTCGGCCGGGTCACAGTACGGAATCAGCCCTCTTGGCTGTGACCGAGCATCTGAGGAGGGCCTTAGACAAGGGTTATACATCGGCACTGATTTTGTTAGATCTCAGTGCTGCATTCGACACCGTCTCCCACCAGATCCTGTTGCAGAGGTTGGAGGGTGTGGGGATCGCGGGCTCTGCTCTTGAGTGGTTCGCTTCCTTTTTAGCTGATAGGACCTATAAGGTTGCAGTTCCCCCTTTTGCTTCCAAGAGCAGGTACTAATAAGAAGCCTTGGTATACGCTTGGACTTAGGAGGCTTAAACAAACTTGTAAGCAGGCCGAACGAAAATGGAGGAAAAATTTCTCTACATCGAGCAAGGACAAGTATAGATTAGCACTTAGACAGTATAAAGCTGGAATTAAAGATGCTCAATCTAAGTATTACCAGGGAAAGATTATGTCGGCCGCCAATGCCCCATGGGAAATATTTTAAATTTTTAAATCCCTCACCACTCCTCCTGACCCTCCCCCTGATGTCTCGAACGCCCAATGGCGTTGTGATGAAATTGCTAATTGTTTTCTCTCTAAAGCTACTAACATCTATTCGCAATTTCCTCATTCGAACACTGATCTGCAACCCCCTTGCGTCCCCTCATATCCTAAGCTTGAGGTGTTCCCTCTTCTTTCTCCATCTGACTCACAGTGTCTTCTGGAGAACCTTAAATCTGGATCCCCAGCCGATGTGGCGCCTCCCTCCGTACTTAAGTTAGTATCGGAGACTATTGCCCCAGTCATCCAGCATGTTATCAATACTTCGTTGGCAGCTGGACAGGTTCCCCCTTTATGGAAACAGGCACATGTCAGAGCATTGCTAAAAAAAACTAACTTGGATCCCGGGGAATGGGCAAATTATCGGCCTATTTCCCTTCTCCCCGGCATTAGCAAATTAGCGTAAAGACACGTGAACACTACGTTGGCGACATATGTCGAAAGTAATGGAGCCTTACATCCCACTCAGACAGGATTCAGAAGTAAACAGGGCACCGAGACGGCCCTCCTGGCAGTGGTGGAAG
The DNA here is from genome assembly GCF_964261635.1 of Lissotriton helveticus. NCBI lineage: Eukaryota > Metazoa > Chordata > Amphibia > Caudata > Salamandridae > Lissotriton > Lissotriton helveticus. The sequence goes on along the minus strand of NC_136063.1, from coordinate 136,359,540 downwards.
ACACCAGGAAAATTGTGGACATCGGAGGCTGCGCTGCGATCATCCTGTTAGACCTCAGCGCAGCCTTCGATACGGTAAACCACCGTATTTTGATACAAAGACTGATGTTGGTGGGAGTATCGGGACCTGCTCTGGAGTGGCTTCGGTCATTTCTAGCTCACAGATCATTTGTGGTCTGTGAGGGTGAGGTGCACTCGAAGCAGACAGGGTTGCAGTATGGTGTCCCCCAGGGATCCGCGTTGAGTCCAACCATGTTCAACATCTATATGCGGCCCCAGGCAGACATTGTACTTCCCTGGGGGGTCCAACTGGTAACCTACGTGGATGACACCCAGCTGGTAGTGTCTCTTAGCCAGTTGGACCAGAATAATAACAATCTTAAATCCTGCCTGGTTAACGTAGCTGAGTGGATGGATGCCTCTTTCCTAAAACTTAACGGCTCTAAGACGGAAGTCATGCTACTGGGTCACGCCCCTCCCACTAATCTTGATCTTAGTTGGCCAACAGTGCTGGGCCCTAGACCTTTGTCGAAGAGCCAGATCAAGAGTCTGGGTGTGTGGATCGATCCTAGTCTAAGCTTTCTGGTACAGGCTCGCAAGGTGGCGGCCACATGTTATGGTTTGATCAGAACGCTGAGGAAGATCCTCCCTCTTCTCCCGTTTGATGCTAGACGCCTGTTGGTACAAGCCCTTATTCTATCGCGACTTGACTATTCTAATGCGATTTATTTGGGCGTTCCACATGGGACTATCAAGATCCTACAGCTGCTCCAGAACTGAGCGGCCCGTCTACTTTTAAAGGTTGCGAGACGCGACTCTGCTAAGCCAGCACTTCGTCAGCTACACTGGCTTCCTGTGCAACAAAGAATTGTGTTTAAATCTATGTGTACCGTACATAAATCTCTTACCGGTAATGGTCCATCGCTTCTTCCCCTGATGTTTCAACGCCTTCCGGTATTACGGACTCTTAGATCCAATCACAAAATGTTGCTGACAGTTCCGAGGTTTCGCCGGGCCCGCTCTGGCGGACGCAGATTTGCGCTTCACGCAGCAAAACTCTGGAATCAACTCCCTGAATCAATTCGTTTTGAATCCAACTATTTACAATTCAGGAAACAGCTGAAGACCTTCCTTTTCCCTTGAGTGGTTTGGCGTTCTAGTTATCCTAATGCGCTGGGATGTCTACGGGTAACCATGCGCAATATACGTGTATATTCCATTCCATTCCATTCCACACACAACCTCAAATATGGGGTACCACAGGGCTTAGGTTTGAGCCCAACGCTGTGTAACGTATATGTGCAACCTTTGGCAGCAGTGGCAAAAAGTAGAGGGCTCACATCAGTGTCTTGCGTGGACGACACACAGTTGGTAGTTCCTCTCTCAGGACAGGGCTCATGCAAGTTCTGGAGGGATCTAGAGTTTATATATTAGTGGATGACTACCAACTGTGTTCAGTTAAATGCCAACAAGTCCAAGGTCCTGCTGGTTGGGAGAAACACTGAGTTGTGGAGTGAGCATTGGTGGCATGCCAAGCTGGGCGATGCACCTGTTACCAAACAGGTGGTAACAAATCTGTGTGTGTGGGTAGATGCCACCCTTAGCTTTCAGACTCAAACAAAGAAAGTAGCAGGAACCTGTTTTGGCATCCTAAAGGAGCTCAAACCAGTGCTGAGGTTTTTTCGACCCGGACATGAGGCTGGTAATTGTCCAAGCATCTATTCTGTCTAGACTGGACTACGCCAACTCACTCTACTTGGGAGTCAATAAAGTGGAGATCACAAGACTGCAAAGGGTTCAGAACGCTTCCGCCAGAGCCTTGTTAGGTCTGCTCAGGACATGTCCTACATCCAATGCTATCCGTCGGCTACATTGGTTGCCTGTAGAAAAGCGCATCGAGGTAAATACTCTTTGCATGTCTTTTAAATCTTGAATTCTACCTCCCCAGACATCTTGGCTAATTTGCTTACACCTTACATCCCCTCCCACCAACTTCGGTCTATGGGCCAGCATCTGGCAGTGATCCCACGGGTGAGGAGGGTGCGTGCTGGTAGACGTTCTTTTGGTATACTGGCGGCTGGACTATGGAATGCGCTCCCCAACGTCATTCGTAGCATGGAAAACTACATGTCATTCTTCCGGGCCATCAAAACGCATCTTGTTCCATCATGGACTGTTGTGTGTTGTTTTTCTGATTTGCTGTTTTCTGTTTCAGCGCTGGGACACCCCTTTGCTGGGGCAGCTGTGCGCTATATAAAACCGCATAACATAACATAACACCCTGCCCCTCCCCCGCCCCACGTCACCGCCCGGTAGCACTCCCACCACCGACCGCTACTGGGGGTGGGCGGCAAATTCCGTACCGCTCGCGGAACTTGTGACATTTTGGCATTTCTGCATTTCGCCCGGAACGCAGAAATGTCGAACAGAATTCGGGGGCATGATGTATTAATGTAACCTTACCAGGAAGCACCTACAGATATAAATAAAGCAGGAGGCCGAGTAGAAGCTCAAATTTTGTAACGCATTAATCATCCCAAAAACCTTGTAAGCTCGGTCAAGGCTGGACAGGTGTGCTTTCTCCCCATATCTACAGTCGTAAATTAGCTGTGATGCTTGATGGAGGTCTTTGCATCCATGACTTTCTCGAGCGCAGTCCCCGTGTATCTCCTGTGACCAGGAGGTTCTTTCTCCCCTTTTCTGCTCTGATCGGACGCATGTGAACTTGCATAGAAGCCCCGTCCATTTGGCCCCGCATACCCCCCGCTCCTATCATAAAAATGAATAAATCTCGACAGGAAGCCCTTACAGATAAAGCAGGTGCCCAAGTAAAAGCTTAAATTCTGTAATAACGCATTAGTCAGCCCAAAACCTCGTGAGCTTGGTCGAGAGGTTGGGCAGGTGTGCTTTCTCCCTATATCTACCGTCGTAAATTAGCTATGATGCTTGATGGAGGTCTTTGCATCCATGACTTTCTCGAGCGCCGTCCCCGTGTAGTTCCTGTGACCAGGAGGTTCTTTCTCCTCATCTGCTGCTCTGAACGGTCTCTGACCCTTTATATACAAGAGGCATGTGAACTCGCATAGAATCCCCACCCCCCACACACACTAGCGGTATGCAACTTCTTCCCGCCCTTTACCCACTATGATGGACAGCTCACTCAAGGGACCCGGTGTCTTTCGGCACGGTGGCAAAGTTAGAGACACACATGATCACTGGCCCTTTAGGCAGCTGTTGTGTAGGAAAAGCGCTATACAGTCATTTACCCAACGAGGTAGCACTTAATGATTAACCAGTAGAAAGTACTCCAGCTGAGTAGAGGAATTGCACAAAACGGTGGCATCTTCTTGGATAAATATGCAGGGCAGGATTAATTCTGGCACGATGCTCGTCTGCTCCTAGGACCCTGCATAGATTACAATGGGCGCAACAAGAAATCTGCACAAACATGCGAAATTCCGCATGCTTGCGGAGATTTCTTTCCTTTTCGCAGAATTTTTGCGAAGGGCAACTACGCAAATTCTGTACGAATTGTAAGCCCACTTGCTCACTCGAGGGATCATGTGGGAAATGTTTTCCCTCTAAGCTCCAGGTAAGGATGCTGGTACAACTACTGGACTAAGTTGCATCTGCTGAGCACAAGATCGGCTGTGAAACAGAAGTGTGAGATCTTTCAATGTCTGGACGCTTATAGTGCAGATATCTGCTTCTTAACATAAATATGGCCGGTAATTCACCAGACCCGGATATAGTAGCCGCACTTCCACCAGGATATGTTGCTTCCAGGTTGGACAGGGTGGGGAAACGTGGCGGGGGGCTGGCTCTTATTCATAAAAACAACTTAGAGATTAAATGGGAACCTTTTGAGCTAACCGAGGCAGAGGCACTCGCTTTTGATTGCAAACTGGATGACCACACTAGGTTTCATGGCCTCCTGATTCACTGACTGCTAGGCCCTAAAATAACATTCATGGATGTATATGCGAGCTGTTAGACAATAGTATCCATTTTGCAAATCTCACCATTTTAGGCAATTTACATTTTCACTTGGATGAGGTCAGTGACAATGATGCAAGGAAACTAATTGATAATATGTTAATTCTGGGCCTTGAATTATTAATCACTACCCAACGCACATTGCAGGGCATACACTGGATGCTGTTTTCCAGGACTTTCAGTCAAAAGCATTCTGACGGTCACAGGGTCAGATCATTTGCGGATCAAATTTATCGTTCAGGCTCCTTCTTACAAGCGAAAGTGGGTGGGTAGAGGCATAGATAAAAAATGTGAGTGTGGAATAAACTGGACAGAGATGAACTAGCAGCGACTCTGGAATCATCTCCCCCTGAAATGATAGGTGAGGTTAATGCATTAGCAGATACGTTTTCCATATGGAATGAGGAAGCAGAAACTGAGCTGGCACCTCATAGCCAGGTTAAAAATCATAGAGGTTTTCCCACAGCAGGATGACATTGACATTGTCAAATGTATTAAAATGTTTGGTCTTTTAAAACCATCACACTATATAATATCATTACATTACTTAAAACATCCAATATATAAAGAAGAACATTTATGGGGGCGTGGCTTACGTGCCGCTGAGTGCAGACGGCTCTCCCGTGAGCTCCGTTTAGCTGCGGGCTTCTTATCACGATTTCCAACTCCATACCTCCGACGGATTCCTGATTTTACAAGGTTTCTACAACGGAATATGCCTGGCCTCACCTGAAAGCGAACTCGGTGATTTCTATGCCGTTTTTCGTCCACAACGCACTTCGATGTTTCTTTCCGTCGTCGAGACGCGGGCGGCCGCCGTTTTGAGCCGCTGAGCCCGCGTCCTCTCTCCTGCTCCTCAGCTTTCTCCTGCTGCAGTCGAAGCCTCCCTCAAAGTGCCTGTAATGTGTATTTTTGCTTTGTACCTTCCGATACAAAGTATGTTTCACAGCATATTCTCCAAGCAGCGTTTTCATCGTTTTTTCTCCTCAGAACATTTACCTTCCAAACTATGGCGGCCATTTTGAGTGCTGGATTTGCAAATTATTATTTTCTGCGCAATTCATGGTTATGACTGTTCTTACTTTCCTATCTGCTGCCCACCTGTTTTCAATTCTTTAATTTTTTATCATACAAAGTGATGCCTTCGCTGATTTGGAGCATTTTGACCTTCATGAGTTATTTATAAACCTTACTGTGGACTCTGGGCTTTTATATCAACGTGAGTTCTGCCTGCCATCCCTATACTACTTTTATGAGGAGGTGTCCCTCTACTCTATGATTTTGTGATTTTCTATCTGAGTTTTTGAGGCTTTTTACCTTATTTGTTTTTCCTGCGTCACATTATTCCTCTGATTCTTACGGCGCCAATCAGTCGTCGCGATGTCTCATGACTCAAGCAATATCAAAGCAAACCACACAGGCACAAAATCTAAGAGGCTCAAAAATGACCCCCCCTCCCCTATTCATAAGTCTTCTAACCCCATTTTGGATTCCACTTTGGATGAAGTAAGGGGTCTACAACCTTTTATGTCTGCTACAAATGAAAAGCTTAAGCAAATAGAGGAGAGATGGGTCGTTATGGAGGGTAAAGTCCTGAACCTAGAACAGCGCGTCAGTGATATGCAGGATGCTTCTTCTAAAATTCCTTAACTGGAAAAAGAGATCCAGATGCTCAAGCTCCACACCGAGGACCTTGAAAATCGCAATCGAAGGAATAACCTGCGCTTAAATGGTGTCCCGGAGAATGTTGAGGGATCTGACATGGTGTCGTTTGTTCGAAAGTTCCTTCATGATCTTCTGGACCTCCAACCAGCGTCCCATCCTCTTAATATACAGCGAGCTCACCGCCTGGGGCGCCTTAATTCCAATGTGTCCAAGCCACGTGGTATTATTGTTCTATTTCTCGAGTTTACTGAACTAATGACTATACTCAAAACTGCCAGACTTAAACGTCGTCTTATATGGTCGGGTCACAATATTTTTATTTCACAAGACCTTTCCAATGCAACCAATGCCCGTCGAAAATAATTTTTGAATCTTCGTCCTCAAATGCGTCAGCTGAATATCCAGTATGGTATTCTACATCCTTGTCTCTGCAAGATCACGCACAATGGACGTACTCAATCCTTTGATGATCCTCAGAAGCTCCATGCTTATCTGCAGACTGTTTCCTCCTCTACCATGGACCCTAATGTTTGATTTATCTTTGTAGGCCTACCTTTGTTGTGGCTACCTGGTTGCGCTGTTGCCGCCTTGACTCCTTGCATGTCTCATCCTCTCTCTTGAGGTTTTGTGGTTTCCATCTTTGTTATGCCCGTTCTTGCTCTTCTGCTGCTCCTCGGGATCCGTGTCCTCAGTGGCGTTTTCCTTGCCCCTGATGTTTTGGTTATTTCTTTCCTCTCAGACCTGGCTTTTCTGCCTTGATCTGTCTTCTTGTCTTTTTCTTGTTGTTTTTTTCTTTCTTTCTTCTATCCTTTCTTTCTTGCTGTCCCCTTTCCCATGTTTTCCCCTCAACCTAGGCATTCCCCCTCTTCTCTTTCCTTGGACAGTCTCTGTCTTTTGCGTTATCAATTTTTTGGTTCTTGTTGTCACACACAGTGGTCTTGGTCTTCCTGTATCTTCATTCTATACATGTATTGGGCATTTTATTCCGATGTAACGTATTTTTTATTATGTTATCACTTGTAGATGTGTTTCCTGCAATGTATCCACCCCTCGTGTACTGCCCCATCCTTACCTTACATCCTGTGTAATTTTGTGACGTGGAATGTTCGAGGTCTTGGTCATCCTGTCAAGCGTCAGAAGGTATTGTCTCATTTGTCTAAAATTAATTCTCAAGTAGTTTTCCTGCAAGAGCCTCATTGTACAGATGTTGAATCTTCTAAGTTAAAACGTCATTGGGTGGGTCAAGTGGTATTTTCTCCTGCGGTTAACAAGAAAGGGGGTGTTGCGATCTTGTTCCATAAAGGGTTGTCGGCCCAAATTTTATCTTCTCAAAATGATGATGAAGGACGCTGGATAATGGCAAAGGTTGTGATCCAAAATACGACTTTGGTTCTCTTAAAAATTTATGGTCCAGTTCGACCAGATCCCAAATTTTGGAACGATATCAAAATCCTTATTTCTACTATGGACTGTCCAAATATTGTAATTGCTGGTGACTTTAATCAATGGCTAGACCCATTCGCAGACAGGCTTTCCTCTCACAAATTTCAACCTGATAAGACTCATAAATGTTTCCAATCTGCCATTGCCTCGCGTCCCCTTTATGATGTTTGGAAAACATGTAATCCTGACACCCTTGAATATACCTTTTTTTCTAATGTCCATCATACACGTTCTAGGATAGACTATATTTTGGTTAGTAAGTCACACCTTCCCTCTCTCCAAAAATCTGATATTGGATCTATTTTTCTATCTGACCATGCCCCTGTCCATGCATCCATTGATCTTACCTTCACTTCCTCCAAATTTAGTAGATGGAAATTCAATACCTTTCTGTTGTCTGATGTTGCTTTTGTTAAGGAAGCTACGCTCTTTATTAATGAGTTTTTTCTCCTTAATGACCCTGCTGACACCTCTATTCCCAATAATTGGGACGCTTTCAAAGCTGCTTTTCGAGCATTTACTATTTCATATGTTGCAAAAAAGAAGAAAACTAATAGAATTAAATATGAGGACCAACTCAGGAATATTAAAAACCTTGAACACTCGTACTTTTCCTCAAAATCCAAGGATGCTCTTCAAAGTCTAATCAAAGCTAAGTCTGAGCTAAATAAGATTGCTAAGGTGGAAGCATGTAATACCCACTTGAAAATTAAATCCAAATACCAAGGGGGCCAAAACAAAGCGGGTAAAATGCTGGCAAACTATCTCAAAATCAAATCTGAACGTAAAACGATTGGTCCTATTCTTAATGACCAAACTAATACTTTAGTCTCCTCCGACGAGGATATTGCAGAAGTTTTCCATAATTATTATCACAATCTTTATACTGATGATACTCACCCTTCGGATTCTAACCTGACATCATTCTTTGAGGGTCTCCCATCTCCACCTTCACTCCCAGACGAATTTGCCCAATTAGAGAAAGATATTTCTCTTCAAGAAATTTCTAGGCCATCTCTTCCCTTAAAAAATCCAAAGCTCCGGGTCCTGATGGATTACCTATTGAGTTTTACTCTGCGTTTCACACCATATTTGTGCCCCACTTACATCAACTTTTTAATTCATTTATTTCCTCTGCCAAGGCCTCTGGATCTTTCCTAGAAGCCCTCATTATCATAATTCCCAAACCAGACAAAGATCACTCCCAATGTAAAAATGTTCGCCCAATTTCCCTGATAAATTATGATTGTAAAATATTTGCTAAAATTCTTGCTTCTCGCATAGATGTCCTCATCCCTCTTTTGATTAAAACTGATCAGGTTGGCTTTGTAAAGGGTAGGTTGGCCTCTGATAATGCCCGTCTGTTCGCTAACATTATCTCCCACAGTAATTCTTTTAAATCTCCCCTTGCTGCTCTGTCCCTGGATGCAGAGAAAGCCTTTGATCGGATCAACTGGCAATTTATGTTTCGGTCCTTGCAATGGTTTGGTTTTGGTCCCTTCTTTATTTCCTTAGTTAAACTCCTTTACTCCTCTCCTCGTGCTAGTATTTTTGTCAACAACCAGTTTTCTAGATTTTTTTCTTTATCCAGAGGCATGAGACAGGGTTGTCCTCTTTCCCCCTTACTGTTTATCTTATGTCTCGAACCTTTTTTGGAGCATATCCGAACTAACCCCAATGTACATGGTTTCAAGCTAGCTTCTACTGAAATAAAACTATCTGCATATGCAGATGATATCCTTGTTTATATGGCAGACCCAATTTCGTCTTTACATCATTTCATGAATGAAGTACGTTTATATTCTTCCATCTCTGGCTACAAACTCAATCTCTCCAAAACAGAAGTCCTACCTCTAAATTCCATTTGCTACCAATACATGTTTCACTCCACAGACTTTGCATGGTGCCCTTCCAAAATAAAATATCTTGGAATCTGGTTTTCCCCTTCTCTCGCTGACACGCTTAAGTTCACCTTTGATTCCCTTGTCAAAAAACTCCAATCCCTTCTCCAAAGTTGGTCTCCCTTATTTTTGTCCGGGTGGGGTAGACTGGATACTATTAAAATGATGATTACGCCACATATTCTTTATACTATATCTATGCTCCCCATTAAAATCTCGTGCTCATATTTTGCTCGTTTGAATTCTATATGTTCCAAATTTTTGTGGAGTGATAAGCACCCCCGTATTGCTTTGCAAACACTCATCCGTCCTAAAAATGAAGGTGGTGTCCGTTTCCCCAATTTTAAATTATATCACTCTGCTTTTACTATAAAACATTCTTTCTCCTTAGCATATGATTTTTTGACTTCACCTGTTCCCAGATGGGTGGTGTTTGAACGCTCCTTGTTGAAAGACTTTTCGTTTCAACATGCTTTCTTCATGTCCAATTGTTCCTTTTTGTCCAAACACCCAGTTCTGAAATACTCAAAGACACTGCTGCTTGACACTTTTTCCAGGGACCTGTCTCCCCTTCAATGCTTCTTATCGTCTACTATGTGGTATAATAAGTTCCTCAAATATAAGGGCAAGTCTTTCTATTACAAATACTGGAAGGAAAAGGGGATTTCTTTTGTACATCAATTCCTTTTCAATAATTCTATTCTCCCTTTTCATGAGTTGCAAAATATGTATCAATTGCCTGCTTCGTGTTTACAGGAGTATACCATCATAACTGATGCTATTCGCTCTCACCTAACTTTCCTTTCACCACCTGATGTTTTACCCTCCTTTTCCCCCACGTCCCCACTTTACTCTTTGTTCTCCATACAACAACCAAAAGCTGCCCTTGTATATAGATTGTTGGTTTCCAATGTTAAGGACCACCCTAAGACCTCTGTTGAGACTGCCTGGGAAGCTGATTTGAATATTTTGTTACCAGTTGATGTTTGGGATCGTTTATGGTCCAAATTATTTAAGGTTTCTATTGCTGCATGCATTACTCAATCCCTTTTTTTCATTTATCATGGAGTTGTTTTTACGCCTGTAAGTATTTCCAAGTTTTCACCTGCTTCGCCCTCTGTCTGCTGGTCTTGTTCCTCCGAACCAGGTACACTTAAGCATCAACTGTTTGAATGCCCCTCTGTCCTCTCTTTTTGGAATTCTATCTGGGGTATATGCATGCGTATGTTTCAATGTTCTACTCCATTCTCGTTAGCAAATGTTTTTTTAGGTTCTTTATCAGATGATATAGACATGATCTCCTCTAATGCTAGATTACTTGATTTGTTCATTGCTATTGCATTTAAAGTGATTTTATCTTGTTGGAAAGATAATTCCCAAATTTCTGTTGTAACTTGGTGGAATTTCATATGTGATGAAAATAGGATTTCTATAGCTTCTTCTTCTTCTGTCCCTCTAAAAATCAAATCTGATCTCCTATGGCTCCCCTTTGTTTCTTACCTCTCTTCTACCCATTCCATGTGAAGTTCATATCCTGTTCTTATGCTCGCATATTCCCATATTTCACCTAGTTTCTTTCTTTCCCCTCCCACCTTCCTTCTCTGTTTGTTTACCCTTCCTCTTTTCTCTCTTCTTCTTTTCTTTACTTATCTTTCTTTTTTCATTAACTCTAGTGCCTCCTGTTTCACCTTATTGTATTTACTTCATTATTGTACGGCTTTGTTTATGTTTTTGCTAAAACCTAATAAAAATTTCTTAAACTGAAAAAAAAGAAGAACATTTATATAAAAAAGTAGAATCTTCGTTCATTATTCTACACTTCGTCAAAGCAAAGACCTATCCAAAAAGTTCTGCACCACAACATCATCCTCATCTTAAAAACCATCATCATAAAACTGTATATTATATTATTTGGTTTTCTTCTACAATTCTTCCCAATTCCTTTAGATACAAATGTATTAATTTAACACTCCTGCAGACCAGCGAAATCGAAGACCCACCCAAACAGGTGGTTACAGCTTCCCTGCATGTTCGTATGTTCATATTAATGAATATTTCTTTAAAAAATATCTTTCTTTCTTTTAATAACTTCGGACATGCACAGAGAATATGTGATAGGGATTCATGTTTGTAGTTGCACGATCTGTAGTCTCGATTTTGGTAATGGTGTTTCCAGGAGGGGATTAAATTCTTTATTTCCCACATACCAAAACGTAAATTCATAAATTGGTTCTTAAAATGTTTGAGAAATGTGCTGATAAATAAACCTGCGGTTTCCTGGTGCCATATGAATTAATCACTGTCCAGGCATGACGTCTTTGTAATAAGCTGTTTTCATCTGTTGTATTAGACAGAATTTTTGTCAACCAATTTAATGCTTTGTTAAAGGCCTGTTTCCCCAGGCCTGAGTTCCAAATTTCTTGAACACAAAGTCCTCAATAACTTGTGCTAAGTAACAGCCCCAGGAACCTTGCGTTTTCTTTTCTCTCTGAGCTTCTATTTCTTTCCAGCACAAATTCTCAATAGAATCAATTGTGGCTGCTCTAGGCCTTCCACACAACTTAATCTAAGTACTTTTGCTCAGAAGTATTTGATTGGTCAGGCCAAACTCTAAACGGACTTGAGCTGGTGATGCTGCTTGTTGTACGAGGAAGACATTTTTATAAACCTTCGTTTGGATATTACTTAAGATTGCAATTTCACGACCCCTCATAATTTCACTACCATATGTGACAGAAGGCATTAACTGTGGCGCCGTAACAGATAATAGGTGGCTGTAAGATGGAAAGCCTAATTTCTTTTTTAATAAATTGAAGCCATAGATAAGACTTTGCGCTTTAGCCCTCATTGCTAGAGATTGATGTTTATTATTCAGTTTTATCTTGATTTTAAACCTCAGGTATTTGTATGAGGCAACAACCTTGACTATTTTTCCGTCCAAAAACGACACGTGTTTTTTGAATTTGGAATCCACTAACCAAACTACCTTTGTATTAGATAGATTTAATTCTAATCCATGCCAATTCATATAATTGGCTAGTGTGCTCATACTGCGCTGTAGCCCTATTGGGGTTTGGCTGAAAAGCACTATATCGTTAGCATACTGTAGGCACCAAATTTCCTCTTTGGCTAACATTGGTGGATGGCTGTTTACTCCAGTAAGTGCTTCTTTAACATCAGCTAAATACAGATTAAAAAGGCTTGGCGCTAACACGCACCCCTGTTTTATTCCTTTGTTGGTGCCTATTTTCTTTGTTACACAACTACCATCACATATTTTCACCTGAGTCCAGGTAGCAGTCTACAGTTCTTTAATGGTGTTCAATAAGTTGTTTGGAATACCCCACATTGCCAGTTTTTTCCATAGGTGATTTCGGGGCACACAATCGAAAGCTGACTTTAAGTCCACTAAGCATGCAAACAACCGCTTGTTCTGATGTTTGGATTTTTCGATTAGTAGCGTTATGGCTGATAAATTGGTCAGTGTGCCAGCCCCTACCCTGAATCCGGTTTGCGATCGAGGTATAAATTTTATGTCGTCAGACCATTTTTTGAGCTGTTCCAGCAGACAGGTAGCGTATAGCTTAGCTTCAACATTTGTTAAAGCAATGAGAAAGTATTTTCTGGGCAGTGACTGATTTCCACCTTTAAAGATTGGTTGAAGAATACTTCCCCTCCATGATTCTGGGATTTTATTTGTCAGGAATAGCTCCACAGCAGGATGGTACTCCACTCAGTTTAAGGAGCTCAAGAGACTATGCAGAAGAGAAGAAAAACAGCATTGGCATAGCCAATAGGTCTTGCCTTTGGGACCTTATAAGTGTTTAGCTAGAGCTATTGGCTTTGCTAATGTGTTGAAGCTGTGAGCTTTCTAAGGGGGGAGGGGGTGTCTTCACAAGAATGCATTGCTGGGGCCTGCAGGTGCCAGTTTTGAACTAGGGATGTAACCACTGGCAGCACAAAGACAAGAACGCAGATTTCAACATCTACAAAGTAGATAAGAGGATGGCAGGACATATGTTGGAAACATTCAAAGTCCTATTTAGCATTTCAAAGACAGTGTGAAAAACTGGCTTCGCAGCACTATTAGAAGACGGGAGCCTGAGAGGTAACATAATAATAGATGTTTATTGTTACCTAACTCAATTGTATTCATTGTATCTACCTCAGAAGGATGTATGGCTGAGTGGCCCCGCCGGGATTTGAACCTGTGACCATGAGGTCCCCTACAGTGGATTGCCCACAAAACCACCAGACCTTTCACTGAAAGGACTAAATACAAAGTTGGGGGCACTAGCACCACACCTCTGCAGAAGCCCACCTTACCTAACATAACATTAATAAGGACTGTGGGTCTTCCGAAAAATGCCATAGATCGGGCTGTTTTGCTCTCATTTTTCACAGCTCAGAAACGTGCTATTTTTTCTTGAATTTGTTGCAGACATTGTTATAAACTGAACTTGCATCGTGTTTATTTCATATCAAGTTGTGTAAATGTTGCTGTAGAAGAAAATATAGATAAAACATGCTGCAGGACCGACAAATCTGGCCGTCACAACCTCCTGTGCCTGAGACTCCCTCATAAATCCTGCTTTGACTTTCCATTTTGCGTTTTTTTATGGTTTAGATGTTCCTGTCATCAATATAAGAAAGCCTGTGGGAGGCAATAAATTGATAACCTAATTAGTGTTGCAAAATAATTGTATTCCAAGCTTCCTAAACAAATCACTGTTTCAGGCCAGGAACTAGGCTGTGGAAAAATAAAGATGGCTTCCTGCTGTGAAATGGCTTACCTAAGACACTGTGTTCCATCTGTGATTCATGCAGCAATGTGTTATTTATATTAGGTTACCCACAATTCACGTGTACATATGGGACTTCAAGTACCACAATGCATTGGGGCTGGATAGGTCCCTCGCGCCTGACATGGGTCAGTTTCAGCTGGACTGCAGCCAGCCTAATGGAACAGATTTCTGGCTGAGTACTCTTCCCAGAAGCACTTGCAGGTTTGTAGACTTGCATCGGTGTCCCGTGAGGGTGGTATCTTTAGAGGTGCCGGGCAGTAATTTGTATTTGATTGACTGCCGGGCAGTAATTTGTATTTGATTATTTATTTATTTTGCTCCGGTCACCGTAAAATGAGTCTGCGCAGAGCCTTCGTCCTGTGCAGATGGAGCACCTGCATGAATAGATGAATGAATAGAGTTATTTTTACGGGTGTAGCTCTGCAAAATGAATCGGGACACGTTACAGCCTAATTCCCCGAAAAATGTAAGAAAATTGTGCTCTCGTGTATATACGGCAATAAACTGGCTGCAGGTTGTAGACAGAAACGTGTATACTCGTGTTTTTCCCACCTGTGAATTGACAGTCAGCACATGTGATCTTGAGCAGGTCATATATTTCATAACCGTGCCTTTGCCTTCTGTGAGCATATTTTTCTACAGTGCCCGAAATAAACCGAATTTAACCAGTCCTCACCCTCACAGGTCTTGGGAGGGCACCCTCATTACTAAACTATCCTGAACTCGAGCACTGCGTGTTATTTTCGGATCTTTCTAAAGCTGTAGGTGTGAGTCCGAGCTGTTGTGTTTTTGTGTCTTGTGTATAACTACCAGTGCTCGCCACTAGGGTCAATACTAAAATGAGCCCCCACGTGTTACTACAGTGGGCATTGAATACACTTTTAAACAAAAGACCTTGGAAGGATGAATGACTGACTGCACCCGATACAATTTAAATGTATGCTTTCCCCGGTGCACTCTGAACCCCTCAACAAGTGCAATTAACTGGGTAAGTTGTCTTGCCTGTGGTTTTGACCATGTTCCTACACAGATGTCTTTCCATGCAGACCCTCCCCGACGCAAGCATTACTGAACAGAACAGCAATTATAAAAAAAAACAAGCGCGTCCGCGAAAGCGACCATGCTTTGTAATATGAACCAAGACAAGAAGAGCATCAGGGAGGAATGCAGCTGGCACAATGCGCAATGCTGCTCGCTCCCGAGACCCATAGTCCATGGGAGTGAACGTTTTTGAGGAAAGGCGTGACATGCACCTGTCTTTGGCCATTTAGGTGCTTTCATTATTGAAAGCCACACGCAAAGGCTAGTGGGATGTGTGGGAGGAGGCCGACCCACACGGAGAAGTCTCTTGGAATTCTGAAGTGATTCCAAGAGGCCCTCACCTAGAGCATCACATGCGAGCTGTGCTAGGCGAGACCTAAACATGCAGGACTAGTTATCTAGAGGCGGAGAAAGTAAAATATAAGGAGCTCTTCTCCGAATATAAATCTGAAATAATAGCCGCAAAAGGAAAATTCTTTAAAGAAATGATTAAAAATGCCAGCAATTCCCCAAAGGAACTTTTGAGAACAGTCAAACTGCTGTCCTGCACTCTGAATGCAATGACTTGGATCCCTACTCGAATCTTCGGTGACAGTCTAGCGAATCTTTTTAAGAACATAGTGGACAATGACTATATGGTTTTTATAAGGAAAAGTGCAGGAACTGTGGTTCCCACTGATAACATCCCAACCTTAAGTAATTTCCCCCCACTGACAGTAGATGAATTGATTCAGATGATCAAACTTACCAAATCAGGGGCCCCAACTGATCCTTGTCCAGTAGATATCTTTCATGACATGGCCAATATCTTAGCCCCCCTTTCCCCACCCACTTACAACCTTATTGAACAATATTTTAGTTTCCAGTGTTTTTACTTCAGAATGGCAAAAGAGTCTTGATTTTCCCTTTACTAAAAACACACGCCTGACCCTAGTGTATTGAAAAATGATCGTCCTATTTCCAGACTCCAAGTTCCAGCAAACATTCTTGAAAAACACCACAATGTGGCTCTTTCTAACGTTATGGAGCAAAACTAGATCCTGGATGGACCACAATTCAGCTTCAGAAAGTCCCACAGCACAGAATCTGCCCTAGTGGTGGTAACTGAGGAAATTTGCGAAACAATGGATGGTGGGGGAAAGGCTGTGGTGGTCCTTTGGACCTACCCACAGGCTTTGACACCATACGTCAACGAATTTTGAAACAACAGCTAATAGAGATAGGAATTAAGGACAACGCACTTGATCTCCTGGCTTCATTTCTCAACAACAGAATGCAATCCATCTCAGGTGGAGATTTGACGCCCAACAACTTTTTGCTGGAGTGTAGAGTCCTACAGGGATCCTCATCTGTTTAACACACTGTTTAACATCTACGTTGTCCTATTAGCTACTTTGATTAGATGCCTCGGTTTCAATACAATATCATACGCAGATGATACACAACTGGTAATCTCCATTCACACCAATATAGATGAGGTAGCCATGAGATTCAGAAACTGCATGTCAGCCATCATTCGCTGGATTAACAGTCAATGCCTGAAACTAAACTCTGATCAAACGGAGGTGCTCCTTTTTGGGGCAGATTTGTCCTTTTGGAACCCTTCGTGGTGGCCTGCCACTCTTGGCCCGTTACCCTCCCCAGTCTCCAAAGTAAAACATCTTGGAGTGATTTTCACCTTGAAACCTACCTTTAAAGAGCAGACTAACCAGTTGATTTCTTCTTCTTTTTATCATTTAAAAATACTAAAAAAGGTCCTTCCTTTCATCCCCCCTGAGTTACAGACAACTGTGGTGGTCTCTATTGTACTCTCACGATTAGACTATTGCAATGCCATTTATTTAGGCATGCAGCAAGGGCTGATAATAAAGAATCAGAGGCTGCAAAATCCAGCTGCTCCGCTCCTGAAAAACATGAAGAAAAATTAATCAGTGGCTAAGGTGCTCAAGGAGCTACATTGGTTGCCAATCAAGAGCAGGGTTGCTTTCAAAGCACTTTATATAGCGCACAAAGCCCTGCAAGGAATGGGCCCAGCCTCTATGAGGAAAGAAATGTCATGGTACACCTCTTGAAGAAGTTTGCCATCTCCGCTTTCTAAGATTCGTAAAGCCACCTGGGGGGCAGAAAGTGTTGTCATGCCATTCCATTCTTTGAAACCAAATGCCTCTACATTTAAGATCACAGGCAACTCTTATGATCTTTAGAAAGCAGGACAGAAGTAAGGGGGGCATCTGATCATGTATAATGTAACTAGTACCGCAAGCAGGTACGCCCAGCTGGGGATGCTACCACGCGAAGAGCGATGATTAAAATGTATGTGTAAAATTCTTAATAAAATACATTGAAATAAAAAAAACATAGGGGCATATTATCAAGGGCTATATCGGCATGTTTGCGGCACTTTTTGCCGAAAAAGCGGCGATATTTTAATCGCCCTATTAACAAGCCTGCTCTAACAAGCGTTAGCGCAGGATTTCAGGCGTTAGCTGTCGTTTATATTCCACTTTGCATGTCAGCAATATAGATCGTTAATGACATGCAAAGTAGGCGTTCCTGACTAACTCGTCATGCAAACACTCGCAGACACAACTTCACCCTATTATCAACGCGGAGCGATTAAAAAAGCCACGCTAACCGCGGTTATCGCCGGTAATTAACATCAGCAAAAATCCTGACTTGCCTATCTGTATCATGGGAAGGGGATTGTACGGCCAAGTCCACATCTCCCTATCAATCAGGATTCCCCTATCGCTGCAGGTTTATCGCTGGATTCCCAGCAATAATCCCGTATTTCGGTACTATTACCTGATTTTTAATCAGCTTGGAGATATGCGTTGATAAAAACGCGATATCTCGGCGATTAAATCCAGCGATAGCCGGCATTGGCCAAAATTGCGCAAAGCGGGAAATGCGATATTTATTGCGTTTCCTAGATAATATGCCCCTTAGCTTTTTGCATCACCGGCCTAAACAGCTCTTTTATGCACTTTGGTCTTTTGCAACAGTAGGAAGTGCAGACATCAGGGCCAAGATACCTTAGGGTATACGATGAGCTTTACAAATTTAAATCAAACCAAATCACTCTTGTTTGTGGGCATCAATTTGGGCCTAGTAGCCATGTTTTCCAAAATGGATGTCTTCTCTTGTCTTCCACCTGCACATTACACTGTTTGTCATTTCTGCAGCACACAGTAAGCAGAATCATGCTTGTCTGTTTCCATTGTCATGGTTCAGGCTGTTCTTGATGAATCTTTCTCGGCTCAGTCACAAAATTGTACCTACACTTCAAGGTTCTTCCGTTGGCTCGCTGTACACTGTTCATTCAGTATAGCCAACCGTCGTCAATGTATCTAGTTTGTTCCATCACCCTCTCCGGATGGCAGTAGCATGGAATGGGCAGAATCACTGTTCACGTAGTGGGGTCGTGCTTAGCTGTTAAGTCAATATGGCGCCTAATGAAATTGTGCTCCAGTTTGCTGAGAATGTAACATCATATAATGGTGATGGTGCAGTTTCCGTGATTTCATATGCAAAAACAGTGCTTGTATATAAACCCTCGATTTTGGGGGCGAGCTAGAAAGCTTTCCTGAATGCTTCTTGAGATGCTGTCCATTTCTTTTAGCTTTCCATTTGAACCTTAGAACATTTTTGATTCTTCTCTTCCCATGAGAGCCTCCCTGGAAATTATTCTGTACTGCCTTTTGGAATTTTGGGAATAAAACATTTTAAATATCCAGGTGATCTAGAACTCAGTTATTCAGTTGGAGCTTTTACTTAATTGACTGAATTTCTGATGTTTTTGATGGACTGGAAAGTGCCTTAACACAGGGACACTGACTGATCTGACCAATCTTCGTCCCATTTCGCTCTTACCATTTCTGAGTAAACTAATAGAGAGATACGTCAACAAACATCTCTCAAACCATGTCGAACTTTTAGGTTGTGTACACTCCTCTCAGTCAGGCTTTAGGCCCAAATAAAGCACCGAATCAGCCCTGCTAGTAGTCACGGATAACATCAGTATGACTCTAGACAAGGGGCACTCTATGATTCTGGTGCTACTGGACCTGTCCAACACGGTGTCCCATCAAATATTGCTCAGAAGGTTGAGGGAAATGGGACTAAGAGACTCCGCCTTTCAGTGGATGTCATGCTTTCTATCCGGTCGATCTCAGACAGTTAAACCTAGGCCCATATCGATCGGCAGCCATGGAACTGTCCAAGGGAGTTCCAGAGGGCTCTTGCTTGAGTCCTACTTTATTCAATATCTATGTAAAGTAAAAAGTAAAGTCCACATTTGTAAAGCGCACAATCACCCGTAAGGGTCTCTAGGCGCTGGGGGCCATCGGGAAGATTAAGCGAGCTATTGCCCAGAGTCACATGGTGCTGGGCTAACCTGCCGCCGGAGCCGGGGATCGAACCCTGATCCCCAGATTCCAGCGTCAGTCGCCCTGGCCGCGGCGCCACACCTCTCCCACTGGGCTCCCTTGGCCAATGTCCTGGAGAAAATATGGGTTTATTCCAATATCATATGCTGACAATACGCAGTTACTCTTTCCTTTCGAATAATTCACTCCCACTGTCCAGGAGACCTACTCTTTGGGTATGAGTGCCATCTCACAATGGATGAAGAATAACTTCCTCCAATGTAATGTTGGGAAAACCGAGCTTTTACTTTTTGGAAAGGCTCCCATATTATGGTCACTCAATTGGTGGCCTATTAATCTTGAGAAGCCTCCCATTCCTAAAGCCTCCGTTAAGAAGTTAGGAGTCCGTTTAGACCATGCCATTACCTTTAAGGAACATATTGGCCAGACAGTGGGCACATGTTTCCATATTTTGGGCCTACTTCAACGAGTCTTTACTTTGCTCCCGGACTCTGTTCGAAGGACTTTGACTCAGGCACTCATATTGAGTCGTCTGGATTATTGTAACGGTCTTTTGCTCTCTGCCAATGAAACTTTGATTAGTAAACTTCAGGTGGTTCAGAATACGGCGGCACAACTGGTCCTGAACATGCCACCCAGATCAGCTTCCCGCCCTCTTCTTTTAAAACTTCACTGGTTACCCATACGTCAATGGATAGAATTTAAAGTCTGTTGCACTATCCACAAGGCATTGTTTAATCTTGACACCTCTTATTAGTCAGAAAAATGCACTTTTTATCAGCCCCCAGGGTCCCTACGATCTAGTACCAAACACTTGCTGAAGGTCCCTCGAATCAGGAGAACAAGATTAGGAGGAAAAGCTCTCTCATATCTTGGCCCGCAATACTGGAATGAACTCCCTCTACATTTAAGAGAATGTTCGAACCATCTCCATTTTAGAAAATTACTTAAATCATTTTGTTTTGCTTTTAAGTTCCACAGTTTCTGCATATGTAACTGATACGCGTCCAAGCGCAGAGATACTCATCAGAGTCGATTCTGGTACTATACAAAACCATAAATAAATAAATATTGCCTCATGAAATTGAGGTTTAGAACTGTCTCTGATGCATTGAAGGATAACCCCATAATTTTGACACCCCAAAGCTTATCCTCAACAGAACACCCACAACATAACCACTACTGCTAACTTATTTTATGCACACAGCAGGAAATGTATGAGAATCATTTGGGTAAGTTTCTCCTACACACATCATGTAATCTGTAGGCATCAGCATTGCACGCTTCCCCCGTATAACCATCTAGTAGTGTGTAAGCATAAGCAGTGCAGGTATCTCATACACACATCATGTAATGCATAGGCATTAGCATTGCAATCTTCCCCCATATACACATCTAGTAGTGTGTAGGCATGAGCGGTGCAGGTTTCTCATACACACATCATGTGATCTATATGCATTAACATTGCAAGCTTCCTTCATCTACACATCAAGTAGTGTATAAGCATGAGCAGAGCAGGTTTCTGATATACACATCATGTGATTTATAGGCATTAGCATTGCAAGCTTTCTTCATATACACATCAAGTAGTATGTCAGCATCAGTAGTGTGAGTTCTTCATGCACCCATCATGAAACATATAGGCATTAGCATTGCAAACTTCCCTCACATACACATCAAGCAGTGTGTAGGCATCAGCAGTGCTAGTTTTTTTTACACTTCAGTTGAATAAAGTACAGGTTGCAGCAAGGTAAGCTTCACTGAAACAATGAACTCCCTATTTAGAAAAGTAAATCTACTTGTTTAGTAGGTATAAATCTACACTTTTTGCTATTCACCATTTTTAAATGTAGATTTACTCTAAAGTGTAGATTTACATGCCCCAAAACCCTGCAACCAGGGAGTGGAGACACCTAAGGCTGGTTAACTACAGGGAAAATGTATACAGTTTAATAATACTTTAAAAGTATTAAAACTATTTTAAAATAAAATAAAAATGGCAATTAAATTAAAATAATTTCTATCTGCCCAGAAGTAATAAACTAAAATGTTATAGAACACTAACTAAAATTAAAAGTTAATTTAATAACATAATATTTTAAGTATATTATTTTAATAGATATATATTTTAAAACAAAATAAAAAAATCTACCCTTTCTAGCACTTTAATATTGAATTAATATTTAGTAAATAAATAACCTTTGTTTTTATTAATTTAAAATAACTATATATTTTTACTATAAGTTTAAACGTTTATTTAAAGAGATTAATAATGGATTTTTTTTAATTATAATATTGTTACATTTAAATGTAATATAACTTTTTTAACACTAAAACAATAATATTTATATATTTATGTTAAAAGTCAAAATAATTTAATTACTTTAATATTATTTTCAAAAGGTCCTTGTCTCCATTATTTTCTATTGGGGTGTGTTGCAGTACCTGTGAGTGGCCATGTGGGGTGCTAGACTTGCTCAAAAGTGGGCTGGAGTATGTTTGCAATGGGTTTGTGGCCTTTTGGACAGTGGTAGCTTTAGACAAGTAGTTAGTGAATAACAATAGGCTTACTCTTTGTTGGGCAGGTATTTGTATATGCAATCAATCAGCATTTATAGCGCGCAGCACTGTCCGCCCTGGGGGTATCTGGGCGCTGGGGTGCGAGGTCCCAGTCGTGCTAGCTCACCCTGTGACAGGTTATGAGGAAAGAGTGGGAAGAGGGAATAAACAAACAGAAAATGCAAAACAGAGGGCAAACAAACAACATAAAAGGCAAAAAGGAGGGTAGAAAAAAGAGCAGAAAAAGCTCAACAGGGGCAGAAAAAGTAGAAGGAAAAACAAAACAGAGCAAGCAATGGGCAGGGGAGGCACAACAGAGGGCAGCAGAAAATAGCAGACTAACAGGAAGCTGGACAGAAGACTTGTTTCAGGGAGGCTGGCAAGAGGACCTGCTTAATGGGGTCACGCTGCGGCCTCCATAAGGTAGGTCCTGGGGAAGGGTTGGACGCTGGATGGCGGGAGGAGGGAAACCGTGGGAGGAGAAAATGGCGGGAAGAAGGAAGAAACAAGCAGAAAGGGGCAAAACAGAGGGCAGAAAAATGAGAAGGAATGGCAAAACAGAGCAGAACAGGGCAAAACAGAGGGCAGAAAAATTATCTAAAAAGGCAAAACGGGGGCCAGAAAAGCGAGCCGAAAAGGCAAAACAGAAGGCAGAAAAACGAGCAAGAAAGACAAAATAGAGCAGCAAAGGGCAAAACAGAGGGTAGAAAAATCTGCAGAAAAAGGCAAAACAGAGGGCAGAAAAATGAGCTGAAAGGCGAAACAGAGGGCAGAAGAGGGCAAAACAGAGAACAGAGACCAAGCAGGGAAGGCAAAACAGAAGTCAGAAAAACGAGTAGAAAAGTCATGAGAGGTAGGAAAAACGAGGAGAAAGGCACAACAGAGGGTAGGAAAAAAAGCAGGAAAGGTAAAACTGAGCAGAACAGAGGGCAAAACAGAGGGCAGAAAAACAAGCAGAAAAGGCATAACAAAGGGGAGAATGAGCAGAAAAGGGAAAACTGAGGAGTATAGGGCAAAACAGATGGCAGAAAAACCAGCTGAAAAGGCAAAATAGAGGGCAGAGAAAAAAGAAGAAAAGGCAAAACAGAGGGCAGAAAAAGGTATGACAGAGGGCAGGATGAGCAGACAAGGCAAAATAGAGCAGAAGAGGTCCTCATAAAAACAGACTAAACCAGAGAAACAGGATGACATAATTGAATTAAACATATATATACACTGCTGTCCCTCTACTGCAGGCATCCTGCAGACGCAACTGCACCTAACCCACAATTGTATGTGTTTTGGGAAACCAACCTCATAGTTCTCTTTTTGTTCTTATGGATGTATGTTAATACACCATTTTGACTGTAGGTTATCAGCCAGCATTGACTTGTATGTATCATAAACAGTGAACTGTGCTTTTCTATGTAACCTGTTGTAGATGCTATTCATAACAATGCAAAGTTGTAATAAAGACGGTGGCAAAAAAACCATAAATATTCAGATTAAAATTAAGGCAGAAGTTGAATTGTAGATTAAACAACACGGTAGTATCCTCCTCATTCTATACCTTGAGAATGATAAAAAAACTCCTCCCTCTGTATTGCCTTTAAAGCAATTCATGGTCAAGGTCCAGCGTATTTGAAAGATTCCTTCTGTCCTTACAAACCTGCTAGATCCCTAAGATCCTCAACCGCTGGACTCATGCAGGTTCCCAGGACTAAGAAAGTCTCCTGGGGAGACAGATCCTTCATAGTTACCACTTCTAAACTATGGAACAGTCTTCCACATTTCATCAAAGCCTCCACATCTCTTCTCTCTTTCCGCAAGCAGATAAAATCCTGGCTGTTCACGCAATAACTCCTCATGGACCAGCTCTCTCTCTCAGCGCCGAGACACCCACGGGTAATTGAGCGCTTAACAAATCGCCTAAATAAATAAATAAATAAACAAAACCATTTAAAATAGGGTCCAAGGGATATATATTTTAAAGACCCACACCTGATTTTATCCCCAGCACCAACTACATGTATAACACACGAAACACAGGGGGTCTAACAGCCAAATTGAGAGGCTACACTGTCGATACTGAGTCAACAAGATCTCAAAATATCTTTATCGCACACACATAACGTATGAATAAGGATAAAGAAGGAAAAAAGGCTAACACTACATGCATAGAGGAGACCGGTACATCATCGATTATTCGTAAAATGGCTGATTAATCCACAACAGATTGTAAAGGGTTTCCATCAAATTAGACTCAATGATCAGTCCTATCATTCGGCCAAACCCATGTGCAAATGAGGCTGGTCCCCTGATCAGTGGGACAGTGCAAGAGAAGACAGTGACAATTGTCTGTCTACATAAGGGCCCTTATGTAGACAGATAATTGTCACTGTCTTCTCTTGCACTGTTCTATTTTTTAATTAGGAGGCGTGTCCAGTCTGCAGAATAAAGTATTTAGAAGGAGGACATTCCATCCTATTTTAAATCACTTTCTTGTTCGTTGCACTATTTCTTCTTACTTTACCATCAAAAGATCAGTCATCATGGACGGTTTGTGTATTTGGTGGACCAAATCCTGATACAACAATAAGGTGCGGAGCTGAGTGTCCCACTGATCAGTGGACCAGCCTCATTTGCACATGGGTTTGGCCAAATGATAGGACTGATCATTGAGTCTAATTTGATGGAAACCCTTTACAATCTGTTGTGGATTAATCAGCCATTTTACGAATAATAGATGATGTACCGGTCTCCTCTATGCATGTAGTGTTAGCCTTTTTTCCTTCTTTATCCTTATTAATACGTTATGTGTGTGCGATAAAGATATTTTGAGATCTTGTTGACTCAGTATCGACAGTGTAGAAGTTGAATTGTAACAAACAGCAGAACAGATCATATGTCAAGGCCATTGCAGGATGCGACCTTAAAGCACCTCCACAAATGCCCATAAGAGGCTGTCAGATTGCAACAAATGGCTAAAACACATCTTATTGCTTGGGGTGGAGGGCCTCGAAAATTGTTGCGCTTTAGTTGAAGTACAGTGGGAAAAGATTTCATCTCATACAAAGGCCCAGTATAAGCCGGGCAAAAATTAGGTGTTAAACCTCGAGGTGAAGGCAGTCCTTGCATTACCTCCTCGTCCGTCTTCCTCGCGACAGTATTTACACAATGAACATTAGTCTCCCTGGATTCTGGACACTGCTAGGGAGCCGGCTGATTTTTCCCCTCTCACGCTAGTTATAGCTTCACCGGACGGATCCCATTTGGTTTCATGTCTATATCGTTGACTCTCCACCCTGCAGTTTGTGCCAAGGCGCGTGCAGCCTGGGTACGGGATCTAGGTCTACCAAGGACTGACAAAATATGGCAATATTGCCGCGCGCAGACACGTTATATATCGAATAATCATTGCCATAAACTCCTACACTTTAAATACATACACTGTGTATATATAACCTCACAATTGTTGGCCAAGATGCATCCCAGCGCCGCACAAGCGTGTGCTAGGTGCGCTGCTGCTTATGCCGATTCCTCACATCTTGCATGGAATTGCGGGCCAATTCTGGCATACTGGGGGGAGATCTTCCGGCACCTATCTCTCATGGTCGAACAGACCTTAAACTCTGCACCATTGACAGCGTTGCTGGGGTATGTTCAGCCTTTGAAGAAAAGTATAAGACGATTCACAGCAATCGCTCTGTTAATCGCTAAGCATCAGATCTCCCTACACTGGGGGCAGAGCATAAACACCAACTGTAAAGGCCTGGCTCCGAGTCCTGGTTCACTGCGACACAATGAGCGACATATAGTCTACATTACTGCCACTAACCTCAACCCCACGAGACATTTGGCAACCACTGAAGAGCTACTTACAGACATATCCCCTGGACGGTGACTGAAACTCTTACGAAGTTACACCTGAACAGTATATTGAACTGGGAGGCTGGGATGAGGTGCGGATTGCTATTCAATGTAAGTGATTGTTAGAAAATATGCATGCTTCTAGCCACAGTAAGAATTGTAAGATCGACTGTGGATCACTGACAGAATATCGACAGTCAAAATATCGACTGCCAGAATATCTACTTCCTATCTACAAACAGGTAAGTACAAAAATATCGACTCCAAAATATCGATAGGAAAAAATATAGACAGTCAAAATATCGAATTTTTTAAATATCTTAAAAGTAATTTTAAAGTAATATATTAATAAATATAATTAATTTAAACATACTTAAAATAAACTTAAAATTAATAAATAATTAATGTAACTTAAAAATTTTTTTTAAAACATATATATATATACATATTATTAAAAAAACATATACAATATTTTTCCCGTAGGATAGCGAGAGGGTTACATTTACTATTCACACTCCGGAGAGTGCAACAGTAGGGAAAGCGTTGGATAGCGTAGGGATAAAGATTACTATTCCCACTCCAGAGAGCGCAACAGTAGGGAAAGCGTTGGATAGCGTAAGGTTAAAAATTACTATTCCCACTCCAGTGAGCGCAACAGTAGGGAAAGCGTTGGATAGCGTAAGGGTAAAAATTACTATTCCCACTCCAGTGAGTGCAACAGTAGGGAAAGTGTTGGACAGCGTAGGAGTAAAAATTACTATTCCCACTCCAGTGAGTGCAACAGTAGGGAAAGCGTTGGATAGCGTAGGGATAAAAATTACTATTCCTACTCCAAAGAGTGCATTAGTAGGGAAAGCGTTGGACAGCGTAGAGATAAAAATTACTATTCCCACTCCAGTGAGTGCAACAGTAGGGAAAGCGTTGGATAGCGTAGGGGTAAAAATTACTATTCCAACTCCAGAGAAAGCAACAGTAGGGAAAGCGTTGGATAGCGTAGGGGTAAAAATTACTATTCCCACTCCAGTGTCTACAACAGTAGGGAAAGCGTTGGACAGCGTAGAGATAAACATTACTATTCCCACTCCAGTGCGTGCAACAGTAGAGAAAGCGTTGGATAGCGTAGGGGTAAAAATTACTATTCCCACTCCAGTGAGTGCAACAGTAGGGAAAGTGTTGGATAGCGTAGGGGTAAAAATTACTATTCCTACTCCAGAGAGTGCAACAGTAGGGAAAGCGTTGGATAGCGTCGGGGTAAAAATTACTATTCCAACTCCAGAGAGTGCAACAGTAGGGAAAACGTTGGATAGCGTAGGGGTAAAAATTACTATTCCCACTCCAGTGAGTGCAACAGTAGGGAAAGCGTTGGATAGCGTAGGGATAAAAATTACTATTCCCACTCCAGTGAGTGCAATAGTAGGGAAAGTAAATACTTCATATATAAATATAAATTAAATAAATATTAATTTCAATTACAAAATAATTAAATTATTTTAAAATGTTATGAAATATATTAATTAATCAATTAAAATTACAAATAAAAATTAACTAATAATAAAAATTACCTACTAATACTAATTGTTTACCAATTACCAATAAATTAATTTACAATATACAAATAAATAAAAAAGACACAAAAAAATATGTAATAAATATAATTACTTACAATTAAATTACTTCCCACCCTATTCCCCTATAAACCCACAACCCGCTACAGAATATCAATTACTAAAATTAACATATTTATCAATTAATCAATTAAAATTATTTACTGATTATATTTTAATTATTTACCAATTAATAATTAATTAACAATTAATTCAAAATAAATAACAATAAATAAATTAACATATTTAATTATTTATAATTAAATTACTTCCCACCCTATTCCCCTATAAACCCACAACCCACTACAGAAAATAAATTACTAAAATTAACATATTTATCAATTAATCAATTAAAATTAATTACCAATTATATTTTAATTAATTACCAATTAATAAATAATTAACAATTAATTCTAAATAAATAACATTAAATAAATTCACATATTTAATTAATTATAATTAAATGACTTCCCACCCTATTCCCCTATAAACCCACAACCCACCACAGAAAATAATTTACTAAAATTAACATATTTATCAATTAATCAATTAAAATGAATTACCAATTATATTTTAATTAATTACCAATTAATAATTAATTAACAATTAATTCTAAATAAATAACAATAAATAAATTAACATATTTAATTAATTATAATTAAATTACTTCCCACCCTATTCCCCTATAATACCCACAACCCGCTACAGAATTATATCACACAAAAAATAAAAAATAATATTAACTTACCTTAAATTCTATATTTTTGTTGTCTATATTATGTCTAGTCGATATTATGTCCATTCTATATTTTTGATTCGATATTATGTCCATTCTATTCGATATTAAAATTTTCTAGTCGATATTTTTGTTGTCTATATTATGTCTAGTCGATATTATGTCCATTCTATATTTTTAACTCGATATTATGTCTAGTCGATATTAAAAACTCGATATTTTGACTCTATACCATCCATTGTACTTGATGAGGTCCACAATGGGCACAATTGTCACCAAATTTGGCGGAAGTACTCTGTACCTTGTTTAATGTTGTGTTATGCTCTTTCTTATTATTGACCTACTTTTAACCATTTGAAATGCTGTATCTTACCAGGCGCTTATGTGTGTGATTGTACATTGCAGATCTCAATAAAGAAAAAACATTAGGCTACCTGACAGGAAACTCCAAAGCCAAAAGTTAGCCTACTAGCTTTTCATCCTTCCAAGATGGCCGACTTACTCTTCACCCTCATTTGTATAAAAAAGAAGTTAACCCCTCCCACATCCTGTTTTTTAGATTTTAATGAAACTTCAATCTGAGATCTAGCAATTATTAAGGTAGGTGGATAAGGGCAGAAGTCTTGCTATAGCAGGCACTTCATAAGCCCAATAAACTGGAGGTCCTGCTATAAGGGACCTGCAGTGGATGGTATATTGTCTTATACTCCCATGTGTTTGGATTTTTGGCAGGAGCACTGGCAGAGAGAACGCGCTTGAGCTGATTCATGCCGCTGAGTGCCTGGGGTGTTTTTCCTCTTTTTGCTCATAGCTGACTTTTATTTAGCCTCTTACTGCTCATTCCTGACCTCTATTTTGCCACTTTCTGCTAATTTCTAATCCCAATTCTGCCTCTTTCTGCTCATTGCTGGATTTCATTTTGCCTCTTTCTGCTGGGTGCTGACCTTTATTCTTCCTCTTGCTGCTCATTGCTGACCTTGATTTTGCCTCTTTTTGCTCGTTGCAGGCCTCTATTTTGCCTCTTTGTGCTCGTTGCTGTCCTCTATTTTGTCTCTTTGCTCTTTGCTGACCTTTATTTTCCCTCTGTATGCTAGTTTCTGACCTTTATTCTGCCTTTTTCTGCTTGTTTCCGACCTTAATATTGCCTCTTTCTGCTCATTGCTGACCTTTATTTTGCCTCTTTCTGCTTGTTTCAGACCTTTATTCTGCCTCTTTCTGCTTGTTTCTTACCATCATCTTTCCTCTTTCTTCTCATCGCTGCACTTTATTCTGCTTCGTTCTGCTCGTTTTTTACCTTGATTCTGCCTCTTTCTGCTTGTTTCTAACCTTTATTTTGCCTCTTTCCCCTCTTCCCCCAGGACTGCAGGAGGAGTCTCAAGGCCCCCGTGGTCCAAGACAGATCTCGGCAGCTTCCGGAGCCTGCATTGCTTTCACACACAGAGGGCTGCTGAACATGCAGCTCCATGTGTGTGAAAGCAATTTGTCTGTTTTCCTGCTCACTTGACAGCAGGCAGGGAAACAAACTAAAGCTCCGCTTCCAGCATGCAAGAGCATTTTCACAGCACTCGCTTGCTGAAAGCGGACAGTTTGTCGCGGCTGGGTGGGAGCTGTCAAAGCTCCCACCAAGTCACAGCAAACAGCTATGTCCCGGGGATGACATTATTAGAAGGAAGATGCTGATATCTAGAGGGCAGGAATTGCACCTGAAACTAAGCCAAACAAAATTGAATGGCGGCTCCTACATTCGGCTCAAGGGAATTCCAGGATTAAAGAAAGGATTGAAGAAATAAATGCCTTGAGAAATATCATCTACTTTTGATTAATCTAAAAGATCACTAGTGTGCAACCTCAACACTTACCTAACGATTCAACCTCAATATAACCACTGCATCTGGAAAAATGTATCTTCCCTACCACAATTCCCAAACAATTTGCTTCAGGTCCTTGTGAACCTCAGCTGCACTGGTTGCCGTAGTCATGCCCGTTTGGCCCTATTCAGGGTTTGTGATCAGCCTCAGTCCCGGGTCGCCAGGGGTCCTCACTGTAAGGTGGACACACCAAGGTAACATATGTGCTTGCTTTGGGTCAACTACCCATGTATACGTGTTTCAACAGACAGGAGTCAATGCTTATTTACAGGCCGTAAATTTTAAATTCATTCATGAAAAATCACACACAGAATACAGCTAAGGCTGACTAATAACATCAATCAGGTTTTCCACACACCCACAATAATATTGCATGACAAAAAGTACATATTTTTTTTTAATGGAAATTAGTTGCCTATTTTATTTACTGATCTGAAGAGCCATCCATCTTTTTATTCTGATACAGTGGCTCGACATACCCAGTCTTAAGTGCAGCACATAGGTTTTTACCTTATTAAAGACAAGCAGTATTTAGAAAACTATACAGTATATTTGTAAACAGTTTAAAAATTACATCCTAACATTTTACATGACTTTCACTAGTCCACAGAAGTTCACATGTCTGTACTGGCACGCATGAACAACCACCAGTACATTTGATATATTTTGAAAACATTATGGGGAAACACTTGTCAGTTGTGTTGGAGCTGGAGCTGGCCCCTAGCTGGCATGAGTAGTCCTTTCTTTTTAATGGCTCTGTGGAGCAGATACTTGAATGTTATGGTCAACTTCATCAAGGTGAGACTTAGGTCGCAGAGCAAAAATGTTCTTAAAGAAGCCACCAGCCAGACACACTCCTGGTCCCTCATTAGGTTTAATGATTGATAAGTGCTTCGACGATGCAAGGGTTGGCTGCCAGCAGCATTTTTAGAATCTTTGCCATCATACAGGAAGGACTGCCTTGGTGGTCAAGATTGTCATAAGTACTTTTGTGACTGCAGCCTCATAGAATGTTTCTTTCTGTGTTCCGATCGAGGTGATAAAAGCAACAACTCTCTTAACCATCAATAAATGTGGCAACATCAACCCAAAATATTTTAGGATGCGCTATTTCCTTTACATGCAGCAACTAACCTCGAACTGACAACCAGTCCAATACAAACACTGATTATATATGGTGTGTACAACAAATCCAGGGGTAGGTGTGGTCCACTGTGACCTCACTCTCTGGACTTCTTAAAGTGAGCAAGGAATGTGTCTCCAATACCATAGGCACTTAGAAGATAACATATATAATGTGTTATGCCGCACTGTGGTACTGATGGCATAGAATATATTGTTACAGTGTGTGGCAATGGTTCTATTAATTGTATCAAGATATACTCCAATACACATACTATGCACTGCTGTGCTGTGGAATGTGCACTTATCCTCATATGTTATCATGATGTATTCAATGATTACCAATGGATTGAAGATCTGTACCTCACCAGTAAGATACAATTGCCATTCCAATAAGTTACAGGTTTCCATCGATGAAAAACATGAGAACATATAGAAAGACACCCAGATTTTATAATGTTTCGTGCCACATTGTTGCTTTCTGTCCTTCTGCCTCTCGTTTTCTCTCTCTCTCACATGCAGACTTCATGATAAACATTTAATATGACCATCACATGAAATATGTTCTTTGATTTGTGTATTGTTAATTGTTATTTGGACAGGCACTGTGGTACCTTTTGGTAGTTGGTGCATGTTGGTAATTTGTTTTGTGGAGGTGGGCAGTCAGTAGGGCGAGTATGTCAGTTTTAAACATCTGTAGTATTTTTTTTAGTGAGTGAGGTGGGAGGACTGTACCAAACTGCTTACGTTGTTCCTCTGTTGATACAGATGCCCATTGCGCGCCAATTTCTATGCGTTGTACGTAACTGATGGTGGAAAGTGCTCTTGAAAATCCTTAATCACCAGTTAACTGTATAGTTGTGCTTTGTTGTGTGTATGTTCTGACTTCTACTGTTGTAAGGTGGTGGATAGTATGTGTTGGCAACGCTGGAAGCATTTTGATGCCCCAATTATATGGCCGGTGTGTGCAGTGTTGTTTGCTTCTAGAGAGTTCTTAACGCTCAATACGCTGTATATGTGGTTGGGTAAATGTAGTTCCATCAGCAGGATATGTACCACACCTGTCACTTTTATATCTCCTACTGGGATATACCTAGGAGGCATGAGATTGTGTGAGGTACAAGTCTATTGCATGCCATCTCAGTCTGCACCGATGCCTCAGTCTGTGCAGCTCAGTGGCGCCCCCGCTGCCTTTGTCTGTGCCCGATTCCATTCACTCCAAGTAAAAGATGCAATAGGAACCTTGGCACCCCTGGCTTGTGCTTTCACATCTGCTGAGGGCCAGCAGCAAAAAATAGGAACAAGCAGTCCATTTCAAAGATGGAAGTCATTAAAAAAAATATAAAAAAGATGATTTTGGAACCATATGGTTCTTCAACTTTTACAGTACACAAGGGGTTGCTTCATTATGTGCACCAATGTCTGTCTGGCACTGCCATTGTGGTGTCAAGAGCACCCCTCCATCCATGGGCTGTTCCAGTCTGTTCCCGCTTACTGGAGCCGCCTCCTGCGTCGCACCCAAAGTGACGTCATCTTAGGAACTAGCGGGCTGCGGACAATGTGAGTGGTTCTTCTCTCCCACAAACGTCTGCTGCACGTCAACTCTTTGTGGTTTGGAGTCCTGCAGGAAGAGGCAGACATGGGTGACACATCACTCACTTAATTTCTCTATTTTTTTTTACTTAGGTCCCTGCCCACAAGTCCACTCACAGCTTTCAAGTGGTGATCATATGAAGCTCTCTTAACTTCGCCAATAGCAAAAAAAAGTGATAAAGGAATTTCAATACGACAAAGTTATGCTTCCTCGCCCCTACATTCTGCCAAATGACTCTGGTAGGAAAAACCCCTCCTCAAAAGATGAACAAGTGGTCACTGCATTCACATGAAGGGGGTTATTTGCAGCTATTGGTTGAGCGGAGAGCCCGCCGGACTGGTAGAAGCAGAGCTCCATCTCAATGTGTGGTATCAAAGCTGGGTAACCCCTTGCTGAACAAACAGATGGAGGTTTCACAGATACTTTCAACAGTTGTCTACTTTGTGTTGAAGAAGTACTCGCACACTGATTCCTGCCCTCTTTCGCACTCATTTTGCCTGGTGTGTGGCTTTCTTGATGAGCTCCCCCTTGGAAGTCAATTCACCGAAATGCCTGGGGTAGCGGAAGTGACATCACATGCCCTTTGACCTCCACTTTCACTCACACACACATACTTACACATAAACACATAAACACAAATTCACACATAGACACTCACTCACACATAAACACGCACTCACTCGCAAGCACGCACGCACCATACATTTAAAAGCATTTTTTACTTAACTCAGCTGCCATGAAAGGGCATATTCTAACTTATTGGAGTCCATTTTTATTACAGTATTAGTGAATAATATATTTTATTTACTCACTATTAGTAATAACAAATGTACAGAAAATAAACAGAGTAGAGCCCCAGCTTCCCCTGTGTTCCTGGCACTGATTCTGCCACCTCTAAGGCAAAAGATTGCAAAGGCGGTGCTAGAGGTAGCAAAGGGCAAGCCAAGTGTTGCAGCTGCGACCCCTGGCGACCCCTAAATGATGTCCATGGCTCCCCCATGTCCTATAATCCTGCTCCACACTCACCGGTTTGGCACTCTTCTTTACGGAGAAGAACTCTCCCATCGTCCTCTGTCGCTTCTCGGGGCTCTGCGTCTTCTCCAGGGCCTTCCTCTTCTTCAACTGGGTCTTACGCATGTTTTCCATTCTGCTGCGGACTCGCGCCTCCCTAGACCCAAGACACATCTTATCATCAATTGAAGCTCTTTATTGAGGTACCAAAAGAACATTGATAATAACCAGCCAGTTTCCAAACTCTCTCTCTTCTATTTTCTATGTGCCTGCCTCCTCTGTTTCTTGTTTCTGTCTTTGGATATCTCCCTTTCTTTCCTCTCCATCCAGTGTTCTCGAGCTCCACTCTCTCACACACCCTCTCTCTGTGCTCTTTCCAGCCTCATCTCTCTTTTTCTCCTTTCCTCATTAGCCTCAATCTCCCTGCAGTCCTTGAATGCTCACTTTATCACAGGCGCTTTTATCTCCCCCTGGAAACCCTTGTGTTTCATGTCCTTTCTCTCTTTCCTATCTTCTCTATCCTCCAATCTGCTCCCTTCCCAACACTACACTCCTTCCATCCATGTAGTGTCACTGGACCCACCTTCTCTTCTTTCATTTTCCTTTCTTCCTGTCTCTATTTGCAAAGTTCTTTCTCCTTCCCTCCCCCTTACATGGTCTTAGGTCCCTCAGCCGCACACTACCAGCCGCCTATGGATAAGCAAAGCTACCGGCATGGCACAGAAGCCCTATCTTCACCTCACTTACACAACATACCTTGTTGGGGTGGAGTTAAGTCCAGTACCCTGAATCATATATGGTCAGAAGGAACAACAGACAACTAAGGCAGCTGTTGTTCTCCTCCATACTGTAGTCTTGGTAGTACCCCTATATACCATACAACAATCACACCAGGAAGTGTGCTCCATATATCATGCTACGTTACATAAATACTGCCAAATCAATAACAACCAAAAATGTCTTCCTGTGTTTATCAAGCGTCAACTTCACCTTTTACCACCCTTACTTCAAAACTAGCCATTTGTAGATTTGTTTAGACTTTTTAAATCATTGCCTAGAGCTGAAATGTCCCTGGGAAAAACATTTTTTGCCAGAAGAGATGTGCCACAAAAACTCCTTTTGCCAGGAAAATTCTCCTGAAAATTCTGCAGCTTTTTTCTCTGCGAAACCTATTTTCTGTAGGAGTTTTCATCTGTTACTTTTAATTTTTGTAATTTTGAAACCTTTATTAACTTAGAAAAGTTTAAACGAAAAATTAAAGAACGTGTCACAAGCTAATTTTGTGAATATCTTACACGCCTACTAGACATCATTTGCTAGGCCCACCCAGAGCTCTGGACCAGTTCTGGAGGTCACATCTCCAGAAAATAAATATAGATCAGCTACTGTGCATAGGTGACTTACCAAGAGGGTGCAAGGTTCGCATTGACAATCTTACCAAGAAAGAGACAATAACTTCAATCACTATCATCGAGTTGAGAAGATGTAGACTTTTAACAGTGTCTGTAGTATGAATCTAGTAATTGACCACCGTACATGTGTGGCACTAGAATTTGAGATCATGAGACACGGCTTGTACGTAGCGGTTCCTCTTTAGCACCACCAAGCCATATTTCACAGAAATGGTGATTAAATGCAGAAACATAAGGAGCACAGGGTAAACAGACATGATATCCACTACAAAATATCGAATGGACATAATATCGAGTTCAAAATATAGACTGGACAAAATATCGAATGGACAGAATATAGACATCAAAAATATCGTTTTTAAGGTAAGTAATGTAATATCGAATGTAAAAAATATAGAAAGTTAAAATATCGAAGTATATAATATAGGTTATTAAAATTATCGAATTTTGAATAGTATTGAATTTTTTATAGTGTTTTTAATGTTATTATATGTGTGAAAATTGTGTATTTATGTTATAATTAATTTTAAATAATGAAATAGGTTTTTTACATTTTTGCGTAATTAAATTCTGTAGCGGGTTGTGGGTTTATAGGGGAATAGGGTGGGAAGTAATTTAATTATAATTAATTAAATATGTAAATGTATTTATTGGTATTCATTTTTAATTAATTGTTAATTAATTTATATTTGGTAATTAATTAAATTTTAATTGGCAATTCATTTTAATTAATTGATTAATTGCTAATTATGTTAATTTTACTAATTTATTTTCTGTAGCGGGTTGTGGGTTTATAGTGGAATAGGGTGGGAAGTAATTTAATTATAATTAATTAAATATGTAAAAATATTTATTGGTATTTTTTTTAGAATTAATTGTTAATTAATTTTTCATGGGTATTTACTTACATTTTAATTGCCAATTAATTTTATTTAATTGATTAATTGCTAATTATGGTAATTTTACTAATTTATTTTCTGTAGCAGGTTGTGGATTTATAGGGGAATAGGGTGGGAAGTAATTTATTTATAATTAATTAAATAATTCAATTTATTTAATTGTATTTAATTTGAAATAATTGTTAAATAAGTTTTAATTGTTAATTAATTTGTAATTTGTAATTAATTTGGATTAATAGGTAACTAATAGTAATAATTAATTTTAATTTGTAATTTTAATTGATTAATTGTAATATTAAATTGGTAATTACTTTAAATACATTTTTTATAGATATTAATTTATATTTTTTTAAATAATATATGAAGTATTTACTTTCCCTACTGTTGCACTCTCTGGAGTGGGAATAGTAATTTTTACCCCTACGCTATCCAACGCTTTCCCTATTGTTGCACTCTTTGGAGTGGGAATAGTAATTTTAACCCCTACGCTATCCAACGCTTTCCCTACTGTTGCACTCTTTTGAGTGGGAATAGTAATTTTTACCCCTACGCTATCCAACGCTTTCCCTACTGTTGCACTCACTGGAGTGGGAATAGTAATTTTTACCCCTACGCTATCCAACGCTTTCCCTACTGTTGCACCCACTGGAGTGGGAATAGTAATTTTTACCTCTACGCTATCCAACGCTTTCCCTACTGTTGCACTCACTGGAGTGGGAATAGTAATTTTTACCCCTACGCTATCCAACGCTTTCCCTACTGTTGCACCCACTGGAGTGGGAATAGTAATTTTTACCTCTACGCTATCCAACGCTTTCCCTACTGTTGCACTCACTGGAGTAGGAATAGTAATTTTTACCCCTACGCTATCCAACGCTTTCCCTACTGTTGCACCCACTGGAGTGGGAATAGTAATTTTTACCTCTACGCTATCCAACGCTTTCCCTACTGTTGCACTCTTTGGAGTGGGAATAGTAATTTTAACCCCTACGCTATCCAATTCTTTCCCTACTGTTGCACTCTTTGGAGTGGAAATAGTAATTTTTACACCTACGCTATCCAACGCTTTCCCTACTGTTGCACTCTTTGGAGTGGGAATAGTAATTTTCTCCCCTACGCTATCCAACGCTTTCCCTACTGTTGCACTCACTGGAGTGGGAATAGTAATTTTTACCCCTACGCTATCCAACGCTTTCCCTAATGTTGCACCCACTGGAGTGGGAATAGTAATTTTTACCTCTACGCTATCCAACGCTTTCCCTACTGTTACACCCACTGGAGTGGGAATAGTAATTTTAACTCTATGCTATCCAACGCTTTCCCTACTGTTGCACCCACTGGAGTGGGAATAGTAATTTTTACCCCTACGCTATCCAATGCTTTCCCTACTGTTGCACTCACTGGAGTGGGAATAGTAATTTTTACCCCTACGCTATCCAATGCTTTCCCTACTGTTGCACTCACTGGAGTGGGAATAGTAATTTTTACCCCTACGCTATCCAACACTTTCCCTACTGTTGCACTCTTTGGAGTGGGAATAGTAATTTTTACCCCTACGCTATCCAACGCTATCCCTACTGTTCCACTCACTGGAGTGGGAATAGTAATTTTAACCCCTACGCTATCCAACGCTTTCCCTACTGTTGACTCTCTGGAGTGGGAATAGTAATTTTTACACTTCCGCTATCCTACGGTAATAATATTGATTATTATTTAATTATATTATGTTACTATATATATATGTTTTAACAAATATGACTGTAAAAATTGTTTTATAACTTTCATTAATTATTTAATTATTATAAGGTAATGTAAGTATTTTTAAGTATATTTGAGTAATTAATTTTTAATATTAATTTAATTTAACACTGTTTTTAATAAAGTCGATATTTTACTAAACTATATTTTTGTAAACGATATTTTGTACTCGATATTTTTGTACTTACCTGTTTGTAGATACAAACGCGATATTCTGTCTGTCGATATTTTGTCAACGATATTTTTGCTACTCAATATTATGTCCCTCGATATTATGTCAGTGATCCGGAGCACAGATCAAGATAAGAGGGGTCTATTTTATCACATCTAACATGGAAATAAGAATACAAAATCAGCCCTTATGGCTAGCGGGGGCCTAGTCTACTTCCTCTCATGTTCTTCAGTGTTTAGATGCTACCCGCCCATGCTTAATACTTTAGCTAGCTGGGCTCATTCTTCGATCAGTTATTTGTTCATTCTGAAGTTACTTCTTTTTTGATTTAGCTTCTCATAAATTGTGTCTTTTTTTCTGTGCTCACACTGAATCACCCACTGTTCCTCCGGACACGAAGAACATCTTCAGCAATTCTGCGCCACCAATTCCGGAGGCAATATCTCTTTACAAACGACAGTGGTGGACAGATCGAAGTGAAGTGAGAAAGCAAGACCACCTACTTCATGTGCTTCTGGTGTGAAAGAAACTGGACCAGCTTCTCCTCGTCTGGTTCTGTCCACTCCAGGTGAACCCGCGAGGCGTCCACGACACGGGGCTGAAGAAAGAGCGCTCGGGCTTCTTCAAAGCGCCAGTCATCAGGGAGAGGAAGCTTCTGTCGGAGAACGGGGACAAAAGACTTTCAGTCTACAGCTCCTCTCAAGTACGACAACATGTGGCAAGAGACAAGACTTTAGGACACATCTTCCACCAAGTGTGAGAGATCAGAGTGAGACAGAAGACTTTAACTCTGGAACACACCTTCTACACATGTGACACAATGTGGTGCAAGCATGGCACCTTGGGGTGGGACAGGAGACAATACTTCACTAGTTGATACAAGACTTTCACTCAATAACATACCTTCTGAAAACCATTATGTATTGAGGTGAAGAAGGCTGAGCCGTGTTACTTCAACTCTATCAAAGACAATCACCAAGGAAATAAAACAATAGAAAAAATAAATAAAAGAGATGACATCACCCAACCTGGCTACTTTTGAAATAAGTAAGAAGGCTCTGACAACAGTGGATCTGCAAGTTGATTTCAAAGTATGTGCAATGTTGTGCTGTGCTTCAGCCTCCAGCTCAGTACCACGAGCCAGATGCATCAAGATTAGTAATTGTGATTTCTAAATTGAGATTTTTACTGAATCACAATCTGGAAACCGCAATTACTAACATATGAAAGATTTAATTTTAAATTAATAATTTCTAGTGGGTTTAAAATCGACCTATCCCTTGAATATCAATTTGACACCCACTAGAAATTATTCATTAAAATGACAACTTTCTTCACAGGGATGGTGGCCGGCCGAGGTTAGCAAACCACCATTTCTGTGATTTTTTTTTAATGCAAACTTTTGCTGTACATGAGAACAGAGTGTGTTAAAAAAAAGTTTCTTTAATTTTTGTGTGTGTTTGTTTACGGAAACCCAGTGGTCTTGTGGACCGCACTGCCTCGTCTTACAGAATTAGTTTTTACCTTCACAAAGGTGAAGGGGCACCCATAGGCCCCCTTCCCATTTGCGAATGGGTTACGACTACATGTTTGTGGTCGGTAAATTATTATTTTGTAACCTGAATTCTGTCACAAAACATTAATGCATCCTATTCCAATTTGGTATTTGGAAAACATTGCTTTTTGCAGCCTCAAAAATGCTGATTCTGTGAATTGGGCCATTTGAAAACACAAAAAAGCTTAATGCATCAGGTCCCACATATTTTCTGCAGTGTAGAGCCTGGTCAGAATGTCTTTCACCTTCAAGTTATCATCTCACCTCTGACATATGACACCAGGGAATTAAAAATATTTTTATCAAATGGCAAGGTGCGTTCACGCATGGCTAAACTAGACATGCCTATTGCCTTACTCATGGTAGACTGAGTATGCACAGTCTGCTTTTTTAACATATGCATATAACAGTAGGACTTAGGTCTGGACATGTGCAGTGTGGAAGAGGCTTGTACCACCTGTGCTTATGTACCAAACACTTGGTGGTGGATACATTGAGAACTCTCTGTTTGGAGCTAATGATCTACCAATTGTCACTAGTGTTCATCTACAAAACAACATCAGCTTCATGACTATGCAGGAGTCTCCGACCTGGGGGTTGTGGGTGCATTGATACCACAATCTAGATAACAGGGAGAAGAAAGTGCTGTTCGGATGGGTGGGCGGGCATCTCATCAGATTTTAAGGTGCATCCCGCCAAAGTCAGTTTAGCTTA
This sequence comes from Lissotriton helveticus, assembly GCF_964261635.1. Lineage (NCBI taxonomy): Eukaryota > Metazoa > Chordata > Amphibia > Caudata > Salamandridae > Lissotriton > Lissotriton helveticus. The sequence goes on along the minus strand of NC_136063.1, from coordinate 136,319,449 downwards.
CAGGCTTTTGGTTAGCTTACAGTAAAGACTCCACGGTTTATGTAAGTGGCCTGTTCACTGCTAAATGTGCAATGTGATAAACGATGCAACTATTAACTTAACCACAGTAGTCTATCTAAGTGTATTTCTGGTGCTACTTGCCCTTGGGACGTGTGAAGGTAAGTACTCAGTGGGTAAAACCCTAAAACCCTAATTGACACAGGTATGTGTAGGCTCCACTGGCCATGGGAGTGGAGTTGAGAGCCAAGGCTGGAGTAGCGTCCTTGCTCTAAAGTCAATAGCCTGTATTATAAGGTCAGCCACAGTACCGCATCTAAGACAGGCATTAAGTGGACATAGGAAAGTCTTGGCCCTGGATGGTGGAGGGACTTGCCCAGAACTTGAGCTCTAGTCATACAGATGGTCCACTATAATTCTTTGTGTGGTGAGCACAACGGGTCCGTGGAATCCAGAGCCACGTTCCTTCACATGGTAGTGGGCATGACGGTGTATCACTGAGTCATCATTGTCTATCTATGCTTATTCTCACACACGGGCACTAGGGCTGCGTCATTCATGTTCCATGCCGGCAAGCGGACCTTCCAAGCGGAGTGTATGTTGTACCTTTTTGTCAGTGTGTTCCATGATCCCCTCGATACTTCCGTACTTCTGAAGTAGGTTCAGTGCCTTCTTGGGTCCCAGACCTCGGATTTTGCCAGTGTAGTCACAACCCAGCAGGATGCACAGGTCCACGAACTGCACATGGGAGGGAGACAGCAGAAAGAGAGTGATACCTCAGGGGCAGAAAGGCAGAATTATACCCTAAATGATCATAACAGATTCAAGAGAAGTTGCAGATAAGGGATGCACATGGCCACTCCTATGATCTGCAGGGTACTTTGTGGCTCCTTTTGACCCCAAATGTATTATTGTAACTTAGCATTCCACTGAGGTCCTTAGAATATCATATATCTGAGGTCAATAACTTCTCAGCCCTCCTCCTGGTCTTCCTGTATTTCCCGTATCTAGTGTGAGGCCTGGCCCCGCTATGGTTTAATATATACAGCTCCTTAATAAGTCGCATTTTGCTTGGTCCATGTCCTGGTTGGCCCTGTGTCCCACATTTTGTGCGTACATGACTTCACTTCATTGCTCCGCTACTACTCTTAAATGCCTTTTGTGAATACCGAATGTCGTAAAGTTAGGATTTTGTCTCAAGGAGTAGTAAAGTTAGGAATCCTAACTTTACTATTCCTTAATGCCTTTTGTGAATACCGAAAGTCGTAAAATTAGGATTTTGTCTCAGATTACTTTTGTGAATCAGGCTCAATGCAAGGTAATGGCATGCATTGTAAAAGCATATTTGTGGTAAAAACATGCGTGGTAAAAAAATGTGTGGTAAAGGCATACAATGTATTTACCTGCGTTGTACCATTGTATAACTATTAAAGAAGCATCAGGCATATTCAGCTGTATAAACAAGGACCAAAATATTCACCCATTCAAGCATGCATCAGCGATATTTAATTGCTTAACCTTAACCAAGGCATTCCCCCACTTTAACATGCATCAGGCATTCTTATCTGCATAAACACGAACCAACACATTCACCCACTTCAACATACATCAGGCATTCTTATCTGCATAGACGTTAACCAACACATTCACCCACTTCAACATGCATCAGGCATTCTTATCTGCATAGACGTGAACCAACACATTCACCCACTTCAACATACATCAGGGATTCTTATCTGCATAAACACGAACCAACACATTCCCTCACTTCAACACACATCGGGCATTCTTATCTGCACAGACGTGAACCAACACATTCCCCCACTTCAACATACAGGCATTCTTATCTGCATAGACGTGAACGAACGCATTCACCCCTTCAACGTGCACCAGTCATTCCTATCTGCATAGACGTGAACCAACACATTCCCCCACTTCAACATGCATCAGGCATTCCTATCTGTATAAACGTGAACCAACACATTCACCCCTTCAACATGCACCGGGCATTTCTATCTGCATAAACGTGAACCAACACATTCCCCCACTTCAACATGCATCAGGCATTCTTATCTGCACAGACGTGAACCAACACATTCACCCACCTCAACATACATCAGGCATTCTTACCTGCATAGACGTGAACCAACACATTCACCCCTTCAACGTGCACCGGGCATTCCTATCTGCATAGACGTGAACCAACACATTGACCCACTTCACCGTGCATCAGGCATTCTTATCTACATAGATGTGAACCAACACATTCACCCCTTCAACGTGCACCAGGCATTCCTATCTGCATAGACGTGAACCAACACATTGACCCACTTCACCGTGCATCAGGCATTCTTATCTGCATAGATGTGAACCAACACATTCACTTCTTCAACGTGCACCGGGCATTCCTATCTGTATAGACGTGAACCAACACATTCCCCCACTTCAACATGCATCAGGCATTCTTATCTGCATAAAGGTGAACCAACACATTCACCCACCTCAACATACATCAGGCATTCCTATCTGCATAGACGTGAACCAACACATTCCCCCACTTCAACATGCATCAGGCATTCCTATCTGTATAAACGTGAACCAACACATTCACCCCTTCAACGTGCACCGGGCATTTCTATCTGCATAAACGTGAACCAACACATTTCCCCACTTCAACATGCATCAGGCATTCTTATCTACACAGACGTGAACCAACACATTCACCCACCTCAACATACATCAGGCATTCTTACCTGCATAGACGTGAACCAACACATTCACCCCTTCAATGTGCACCGGGCATTCCTATCTGCATAGACGTGAACCAACACATTGACCCACTTCACCGTGCATCAGGCATTCTTATCTGCATAGATGTGAACCAACACATTCACCCCTTCAACGTGCACCGGGCATTCCTATCTGCATAGACGTGAGCCAACACATTCCCCCACTTCAACATGCATCAGGCATTCTTATCTGCATAAACGTGAACCAACACATTCACCCACTTCAACTTTCCTGAGAGATTTTCGTCTGCATAAACAAGCAACACACATCCAGGTATCTTAAAAGGCACAAAGCAAGTAATGCCTAACTTCAAATATGAAGACAATAGCGGGGTGATGCACAGTACTACGATAATGGAGAATCCACCAAATACGGTGGCTGCATGGAGTCAATACTAAAGTGTACTGGGTGAATATGATCTTGCAGATCAAAAAGTGCTAATGGCAAACTTTTCTACAGAAATCTGCAGATCTGCATGCAAGAAAACAATTAGTTGACCCCTAGATACTGGTAATACATGACAAACATAAAATTTAAAGGATTCCCAGATGTTTGTTTTATAGCTTGGAGGAAAACACCAATTGTTAAAATGAGTACATGGCACATGCCATCTTCAGGACTATTACACGTTTAAAGAAATGGAAATAATATCATCTGTGGAAAACATTATAAATATTGTAACTAGGTGGGTGTATGTGTACATCGAACAAACAATAATAAAACAGATTTAAGCTATCAAAGAGTAATGTTTCGCAAATAAGTTAGTGACACTTTTTTTTAATAATGAATGAAATTATACAGCTAACCCAACCAAAGCCTGCAAAATTTAGTTCATTCTGCTTGGGATCTTTGAGTAAGGTTGATAACAAACATCTTTTAATTGATCTGTTAATTCCTTCAACATTTATTGAAGTTGTAGTGTGTGCCGATATTGGTCTAATAAGTTACATGGACGCTGCACTTAGGACTGCTGGGTGATCACATTTAAGTCTCAGATAATCAGGTGCAATGTGGAGATAGACAAACTGAGTCACAGAGTACAGTAATACTAATTGTCTGAATACATTTTATGTGTGATAATAATGAACAAGCAGTACACTCTTTAAAAGAAGGTCAAGGAACAAAAACTCAAAGGAGATAAAATAGCAGTGGAAAGAAAGGGGATTGAAGGTGTCTTAAGGGGGTCTAAGGTTAGCCAGAGGAGATGTCTGTAACTTGCTGACTTGGCATCTGGAGACCAAAAATAAAAAAAGGTATAGTTCTAGACAAATTAGCTAAGGCCATGTGCCTCCAATGTGTAAATATCTATCATTTATTGTTAGAGTGAGATGAAATATATGTGTTCTACAAATTTCGTCAAAAAATCCACGAGACGTACACAACGCCAAACCATCTCCCAAGCTTGACCCTGCAGCAAATCTACAGTATTCTTTATTCTCCGGCTCGCCTTGTGTCCTGAATATACCAATATATGCACACAGGTATTTACTATAGTTAAGGATTTTAAAGAGGAACTCTGCAGTAATCATGAACCAGTAATAGTAGAAACAATTGACGACTACCTATAAGATCTGTCAGCAGCCGCACTTCAGATAGGACACAATGAAGGATTAACTCATCCTCTGGTTTTGGATGAAGTAATATCCACAACCAATATATTACCATGGGGAAAAAAAGTCCTGTGTCATCAACCTGCCTTCAGGATCTTACAATACTTTTTCTGGGTAGGGTCTCCACTATTCTGTCTAGTCATTGAAGCAGCTGTTCTTGTGGATGGTGTGTCAGAGTCTATGACACAAACTAACATCTGTCTAGAAATTCATGAAATATCTATCTAGACTTTTATCCTGAAGACCAATGTTGGTTTCTAATTGTAAAATCTATTACGAAACGACCCTTCATCCACTAAGGGTTGCATTTCCACTTTTGTGGGCGGTCTGCGAGCCCACCCCACCCCATTGGCAGAGGCTCTGGACTCCACCTCCAAAGCTATTCCACAAATATAACTGGTCGTACTCGGAAGGGTTTCTTTGCCTATAAGGCGGCAGATGCCTGAAGAAAGAGCAGAATACTGAGGGAGTTCAGATATTTTGACACAGCTCATCATTCTTTTTGTAATTCTGAAATAAAATCCCTCAGCACAAGTTTGTTTCAGAAAATGAGAAAAACAAATGTCTTAATGTGCAGGGAGTTTTCTCCACCACGTCAGGGCAATTGGAGGTTTTCCCTGACAGGGGTCGACGAGTGAAGGTCTCGGGCAGGTAAATCCATTGATGGTCGCCCACCCTTCAAACGGTGGGGCGACTGTCACTGTGACTCGGACCCTCAGGTCTCTAGAGGCAGCTGGCTGAGGCTGGGTAGACTTTCATTTCTTAATAACATAAATAATCATGCCTTTGACTGGCTATTTGGTACAAGAGATGTGCAGATATATATCAGAGCTAGTAATCTGTTTTTGATTGTCATTCCAGGTCTGCTTTTACAATTAATAAATGTATTGATCACAGAAATACTTCTCCTTTTGATAATAGTCTGAATATTTTCCACGCCTGACAAGCTAACCACGACTATAGTTACCCGTTTGATAACCTTATCCATAGTAACTCCCTACAGACCCACCACTGTCTGCTTTTTGGGTCCATTACCTTGCACTGAAAACTTGCACCCACTTAGACTGACAGTGACATGTTTACCTGTCTTTGGTTCAGCTTCAGCGTCTCCAAGATTATAGGCAGAGAATATTCCTCCATTTCACTGCAAGAAACAAGTTTTATCAGTAAATGTCTATCTTTTACACTTTAATGTTGCAGCTGCCCTCCAAATTAGTGTCTACCTGTACTGCTCTTGCAGATTCACTGCCTTTTATTTTAACATTCCTCTGCACCCCATCAGCCTGACTGCAGCTTACACTCTCCCTACTAAAACCTTACTATTTCAAACTGCATTTTACTCTCTCCCTGCTCACCTCCTGGGCTCTCCCTGTCTGATCTCTCACGGTGTCCCTGCTCCCCGCTTACAGTCTTCTCGCTTTTCTATTACACTCGCCCTGATCCCCTTCTTACAGTCTCCCTGACTCCTCTCTTAGTTTCTCCCTAGCAGTGAGGCTTGCCCTCTTCTCACATCCTCCACTCCATCAGTATCTGGGGTATCCCAGATCCCCTCATACAGTGTTACTGCTCTCCTCTGTGGTCTCCCCTGACTCCTTTTTACAGTCTACTGTCTTCCCAGACTGCCTCCCTGCTCCCCTCCCTTACATAAGCGCCCCACCTGCCCACACTCTGCTCTTTCACTCTCCAGACCCCTATCAATCTCTTCACCGCTTTCAGAGTCTCTCATCCAGCTCATTACATGCTCCAGGCCTCCTTACACTCTTTCAGCTTCTTGCGTGGAGTCTCTCCTATCCAACAGTACACTCTTTCTGTCCCCTCTTAAGACTTTACGGCTCCTCTCTCTCTTAACCCCCTCAAATTCCCATTGATTACTTCCAGTTTACATTTTTTACACAGCCTCCCTCCTCCCACTGCACTATCATACCCCTACACTATCTACGCCTTCCTCTTACACCCACCATGATCCTCACTTATTGTCTCACTCCCTGTTGGCAGATGTTGGAACTGAAGCACAAGGAAACAAAGTGATTTGCCAGGGGCCACACTGTTCCACCACTTAATGAAGAAAGTATTTAAACAGAGGTGTCTAGATTTCATAGTTTACAATCTACGCTCTCCCACAGATTTCCCTGTTAGGCACTTACTTGTATTCATGCCAAAGGCAGATGGCTTATAAGATTATGAGTAAAGCAACTTCGCCCTGTCCGTCATGAGCAAACTCCAATAACAAGTACAAGAACACAGCAAGTGCACCCATCAAACCCACAACCCTTTGTTGGCGATAGAAACCACACTTGCTACCAAAGATTGTGCAAGATCTTCACATCATTGTTGACGAAAGGAACAAGTTGGCTCAATTCCCCATGATCGCTTTGCAACGTATTATCTTGTGGACCAGGAGATCTTTTTAAAGAGATTTAACGAATGGACCTTACAATGGATGACCTTCCTCCTCCACAAGATGATCCAACAAGTGCACATCGGAACAGAAGACTCGTCAATACGAAGGCTGCCTTGCAGTGTCCCATAGAGTCCTCCGTCTTATCCCTACTGTTTAACATTTAAATCCTCCCACTGGCACCCACTGCAGGGACATTGTAAGAACTGGGACCACCAGTTCTCCGTGGGGTAGCATGGCTCGAGCAGGAAGGCAGCCAGGGGCTTACGTGTAAAGCAGCTACTTAACACACACATCCAATGAAACACACAGTGGCGCAATAATGGAGACCACACCAGTAGTTGTATTTGAAAAATCAAGATCTGTTATATAGGCTTTCAATTAGATCATTGCATTGGTAATTCATTAGCATTTCAGACAAGCATTTCATTAAGATGTTTCATGAATCACGTGCAGATTGCATTTCCTGTGAAGGGGTAAACATTTCAGATAAGCATTTCAGTAAGACATTTCATTAAAATAACAACCAGCTCATCTATGCAGTGAAACATTAACTAACCCCGCCTGTCGCATCAGACTCTTTGACAGGCAAAGTGGTAATTGTATAAACCTGGAGGATCCTACAAGAAGCTTCTATAGTAATGCGTCTAATTAACACATCAAACTTCTCATGGACGCTTTTCCTGGAAAGGAATAAAACATATCAGCAAGTACTTATCAGTCTAACAAGGAACTTCAAAGAACACAGCCTTTAGTCATCCGTGACAAGCCTTTCTTCTTGTGAATACAGGTCGGTTTGCGACCCAGATCAGATCATCAGAATTCTATGGAAGTCCACCTCTGCAAGAAAATTCAGTACAGTGAAGTGACTCTCCCTCTCATTAACAGGCTTGTAAATATGGTGCACTATGAATAACTCAGGCTTGTAGATATGCAGGCAAAACGATATAATGAGGCACATTCAGAAGGGGGGGGGGGCCAACAGGACCCAGTCACAGTTAACCCCGGGGGAGGGGCGACCTCGGGCCTCACTCGGCCTACCGCCCTCCTCCCCAGGGGGTTACCTCTGGGGCCCTTGTGAAGTGTCCGCTTGGGGGGGGAAAGGAGCTCCGGCCCTGTGCGCCGCGGGGGCAGTTCTGGAGCCCCGGCACCGGGACGAAGCTGGACCAGCGTTTGGGGCGGCAAGCGGAGGGGGCTCTCAGGCTCAGCGGCCCCCTCCGTAGTGGAGTGCAGCTCTCTTTGGCCACCGGGCCGTGTAAGCGGAGCCCGGGTGACGGCCAATGGGGGAGCAGTGTGAGCCGGGCCGCGGGACCAATCACGGCACAGGAGGACGGGGGCGCGGCCAATGACGAGGCCGAGCGCCCTCGTCACGTGATGGAGGCATCGACTTGGCGTCAGGCCTAACGAGGCCTGACTGGACTACGCGGCGGCCTTCCTCAGGCTCCGGGGCCGCCGAGGGGTCTCACAGTGCTTCCGTGGGCTGCGGCGGTGATTCGGTGCGCTGTGCGACAGCGCCTGGGGGGCAGTCTCGGCTAGGCAGAAGGAGGGGGGCCACTGGCGCCTCCAGGCCCGGCGCGACAGCGGCAGACAGCGACAGGCTATCGCAGCGCTTGGGGACAGCAGGTGAGCGCTTGGGGGGCAACTGCAGTGCCTCGCTGACATGATGATTCCTGAGGGGGAGAAGCGCTTTAGAATACCAGTGCCTCACAGGGGGCTTCAGCGCTAGAGTCTCGTGGGCACTGTTAGCACAGGGCAGGCAGGATGGGAGCAAGTTGTAGCGCTTGGCCCACAGTTCAGTCAGGGGGAGACAGGTAGGCCCAGTTGTAGGCAGGGGACGCGCAGGGCAGCGCAGTCCAGTACCTGGTCCCAGAAAGCAGGTTTCTTGGCGCTTGGATGGTTCTGCGCCCTTAGTTGCTTGTTTCTTGAAGTGGAAGAGGGGGGGTTGATGAGTTGAAGGCTTGAAGAATTTCTCCTCATTCATGGGCCCTGGGGTTCCCTACCACTGGGCCAGATCAGGGGGCTAGCTTTGGACACCTCACCCAGCTTAAGAGGCAGCACCTAGATCCTGTCACTCCCAGTAGCATAGGTTCCTCACTAGGCCCTCCCGCCTAAAACTCCTGCGTGGGTTCCCCAGGTCAGTGATGCCCCAACTGACTAGAAAAAGTTCCCTCCCTTGCTTATATATGCCCAGGTCAGGTGACCACTCTCTAAGGCGGGAAAAGTCAGGTCCGCCTTCCTTCTGGAAGGTTCCAGGAGCTTCCCCACTCTAACTATGGACCGGGGCTAGGTGGCTGGTGTTGCAACATTGTATGGGGACCCAGCCTGCTCCTGGCAACTAGGGTGCTACACTAAAAAGACCACGCTGCAGTAGCAGGGGCCAGTGGCAGCCATGTTGAAAGTAGAGAGCACCTGCACCCTAACACAGATTAGCTATGAAAAGGTGCCCGAAGACCTAAGGGCCAGCAAAAAGTAGGTGGGAAAAATTAGGCAAGGGCAAAAAATCACGGGGAAAGACCATCCTAAGGCTGACAGGTCTAACATGCGTCCCCCCCAGCTGAAAGTGGGGAGAGCTACCCAACATCTAGGGAGTTCTCGTCACTAAGGCGGAAAAACTGGGAGAGACCGTCAGCATTGGCGTGGTCAGCTCCGGGTCGATGTTCCACCCTAAAGTCCATCCCCTGTAGGGAAATGGACCACCTTAGCAACTTGGGATTTTCGCCTCTCATTTGCATGAGCCAGCGAAGGGGTCGGTGGTCGGTTTGAACCAGGAAGTGAGAGCCAAAGAGGTATGGCCTCAACTTCTTCAAAGCCCAGACCACAGCAAAGGCTTCTCGCTCAATGGTACTCCATCGCCGTTCCCGAGGGAGGAGTCTTCGGGAGATGAAGGCCACAGGTTGGTCTTGGCCATCATCATTGAGTTGCGACAGCACGGCGCCTACGCCATGCTCTGAGGCATCTGTCTGCACGATGAATTATTTTTGGAAGTCCGGAGTGGCCAGCACCGGAGCAGTGCACATCGCGCGCTTCAGTGTTTCAAATGCCTCCTGGCAAGCAGCCGTCCAGATGACCTTACGTGGCTGCTTTTTGGACGTCAACTCGGTCAAGGGGGCCATGATGGTTCCATACCCCTTGACGAATCTGCGGTAATAGCCAGTGAGGCCGAGGAAAGCTCGGACCTCAGTCTGAGTTTTGGGGGACTCCCAGGCCATGATGGTCTCAATCTTGGCCTGGAGGGGTTGCACCTTACCTCCGCCCACCAAGTGTCCCAGGTACACGACAGAGCCCTGTCCAATCTGGCACTTGCTAGCTTTGATGGTCAAGCCAGCACATTGTAACGCCCGCAGCATCTCCTGGAGATGCTGCAGATGGTCCTCCCAGGTGCTACTGAAGACAGCTATGTCATCCAGGTAAGCTGCTGAGAAGGACTCCAGGCCAGATAACACCTGGTTCACCAACCGCTGTAAGGTGGCCGGAGCATTCTTGAGCCCGAAGGGCATCACTCGAAATTGGAAGTGGCCCTCGGGGTGGAGAACGCTGTCTTCTCCTTTGCTCCATCGGCCATGGCAATCTGCCAGTACCCTGATGTTAAGTCGATGGTGCTGAGGTACTTGGCTACTCCCAGCCGGTCAATCAGCTCGTCTGCCCGTGGTATCGGGTGAGCATCTGTCTTGGTGACAGAATTCAACCCCCGTTAATCCACACAGAACCGAAGTTCTGGTGTGGCGCCCGGTGGAGCCGCTTTCGGCACCAGCACGACCGGACTAGCCCACAGGCTGCTGGAGGGCTCGATTACTCCCAGCTCCAGCATCTTGGTCACCTCACCCTGGATGCTGTTCTTTACTTTGTCGGACAGCCGGTAAGACTTGGTTTCCCCTGTGTCCACATCATGGGTACACAGATGCGTAATTCCAGGCGTGAGGGAGAACAACGAGGCGTGCTGCGCCAAGACCTGGCGGCAGTCCCTCTGTTGTTCTGGGGTCAAGGATGGAGAGAGGACAACTCCCTCTACTGAACCATCCTTCTCCTGAGCCGCTAGAAGGTCAGGAAGAGGCTCACTTTCCTCCTCCTCGCTCCCATCCGTCACCATGAGGAGAGCAAGCTCCGATCGCTCATGATGAGGCTTCAGGCGGTTGACGTGGAGCACCTGGTGGGGCTGTCGGGGGGTCTTCAAGTCCACGATGTAGGTGGTCTGGCCTCTTCGCTCCACAATCTCGTACGGACCAGTCCACCGGTCCTGGAGGGCACTAAGCTCCCCAGGCTCCATGACCCACACCTTCTGTCCAGTGTCCAACTCCACCGTCCGAGCGTTGTGGTCATACCACTCCTTCATGACGGCTTGGCTAGCCTCCAGATTGTCTTAGGCTTCCTTCCACAGCTTAGCCATCTGGCTGCGGAATGCCAGCATGTAGCTGACAACATCACGGGGAAGCTTCTTCGAAGTCTTCTCCCAACTCTCCTTGACCAGACTGAGGGGTCCCCTAACGGGATGGCCATAGAGCAATTCGAAAGGGCTGAACCCGACTCCCTTCTGGGGTACCTCGCGGTACGAGAACAACAAGCAAGGGAGGAGGATGTCCCATTTCCGCCTCAGGTCTTCTGGCAGACTCCGGATCATCCCCTTCAAGGTCTTGTTGAAGCGCTCTACGAGTCCGTTAGTCTGGGGGTGGTAAGGAGTGGAGAACCGATAGGTCACTCCGCACTCCTTCCACATGGCCTGCATGTAGACCGACATGAAATTTGTGCCCCTGTCCGACACCACGACCTTGGGGAATCCCACTCGGGTGAATATCCCCATCAGGGCCCGCGCCACTACAGGTGCAGTAACGGTCCTCAGAGGGATGGCCTCCGGGTACCGAGTGGCGTGGTCCACTAACACCAGAATGAACCGATGTCCTGCAGATGTCGGAGGGTCCAATGGCCCAACGATGTCAATACCGACCCTCTCGAAAGGGGTCCCGACCACTGGGAGTGGTTCCAATGGGGCCTTCAACTTGGTCCCAGTCTTGCCACTGGCCTGGCAAGTCTTGCAGGTCTTGCAATAGGTGTCAGAGGCAACTCATCCTAGGCCAATAAAAATGTGGGACTAGCCTCGCAAAGGTCTTGTCCTGGCCCAGGTGTCCGGCTAGAGGTATCTCATGCGCCAGTTCCATCAAAAAGGCTCGGTAGCACTGAGGGACCACTAAGGCCCTCGAGGAACCATGCACCGGAACCCTTGGCTCACTGTACAGGAGGCCATCCTCCCAATACACGTGGTAGTTGCCGGTCTCCTTGTTCATCGCTTGGGCTTCGGCCTGTCGCCGCATGCCTTCAAGCGTGGGGCACTCCTTTTGCGCCCGACAGAATTCCTCCCGGGTAGGACCTCCTTCCACATGCCACCCGGCAAGGGTCGGCAAATCCCCCACGGGAACGACATCCACCTCCACGGACTCCGGGGTTACCTCCGCGGGCTCCCCATCCATCACACGGGGTGTGTCCTCCACAACACTCTCTTCTGGACCGACAGTGGGTTGGGCCATTGTTTCAGGCTCCAATCCGGGTTGAACTTCTTGCCGGGCAGCCGTGGACCGCGTGACTACGCACATCCACCCTGGTAATCCCAGCATCTCAGTGTGGGCCTTAAACTCCACTTCCTTCCAGGTGGTATGTTCGAGGTCATTACCGAGCAGACAGTCCACAGGCAAGGCAGGGCTGATCGCAACTCTCAACGGGCCTGACACTCCTCCCCATTCAAAGGGAACTTGAGCCACGGGATAGTAGCTCATTCTGCCGTCAGCCAACACGGCCGGATGGTACACATCAGGAACAACCTGCTCAGGGCACACCAGCCGCCTCACTACAGTGGTCATGCTGGCTCCTGTGTCCCTCAGAGCGTCCACCTCCTCCCCATTGACCTTCACCCTCTGCTGGTACTTAGCAGTATTCGATGGTAAGGGCGTCACTGGGACCATCTCTTTATCCCCGAGTGAAACCAGGGTCAGGCATGTCCACTCCCCTTCCCTATCTAGGGGCAGCTCCAACCCAAGCGCTATACTAGCCACCCCGGGACTCTTGCCACCAGTGGGGGCTGAGGGTTGTTTGCGACACGGGGGGTCTCCCTTGTAGTGTCCGACCTCTCCGCACTCATAGCACCGGACCACTTTTGACTGCTGACTCTTGTCAGGGTAAGTGGGTTTTGGGGAACGGTTCTGAGGTGGGGTACCTACTCCTTTCCCAAACTGTCTAGTTTGTGGGCCTCGTGAGAACTCTGTTCTTTTATCACTACCCTCTTTCTTTTGAGGGGCGCCCTGTCCGCCTTTCGGGCCATCTCCCCCGGGGCCCTTGTGTGACACCCGGGTGCTAACCCAAATATCCGCCTCCTCCGCGAGCTCACGGGAATCAGTAAGCTTGCGGTCCACCAAATGTTGGCACAACTCCGGAAAACACTTATCCAAGAGGTGCTCTCTCAAAAAAAGGTTATACAGACCCTCAAAATCTCGCACCTCGCTGCCACGCACCCAACCATCCAGAGCCTTTTGGGCATATTCAAAAAAATCCACACAATTCTGCGTGGACAGCTTATGGCTGCCACGAAACCTCTGGCGATACCTTTCAGGGTTGAGGCCAAAATGTTTGATAAGCGCCTCCTTCATGGGGGGATACCTTAACTGGTCTGCCTTCTTCAAATACAGGAGTGAGTCCCTGACATCAGGAGGTATATACCGGTACAAGCCACCTCCCCAGTGTTTCTCAGGCCCCCCATGGGCAGTCAAGGCCACTTCATACGCCTCCAACCACCTGGCAATGTCATCTCTCTTGGTGTAGCTCACTATCACCTCCTTGGGTAACCAGAATCTGGGCTCCTGATGAGCTTCTGGTACGCTGCCACCATTAGGACTCCCTGGCGCACTCAACTGCAATGCTTGCAGCTCCATTTCCTTGAGCTGCAGCTCGTGCGCCCACTTCCTTTCTTCCAATGCTAATTTTTCTCTCTCCAAAGCAAACTGCTTATCTTCCCTTTCTCTCTCTAACTCTAACTTGGCAAGCTCCCACTTCAATCGCCTCTCCTCCCTTCTGTCCTCGTACTCCTGCGGTGACACACCCTCCCTAGATACACTGCTCCCTGCCCCGGAACGTCTTCCTGGCAATATATTGTCTGATATGTCAATGTTGAGCAGGCCTGGGTCTTCCTAAGTGTCCACCTCCCCGTGTGTGACCTGTTCCCCATCCTCTTCTTCCTCTGGGTGGGCCCTTACCCATGCCCTTAAGGCGGTACGGAGCTCTTCATTTACAGCTCTTGTCCCCACAGGCACCCCCATCCCCTGACAAAACTCCCTTAACTGCACTGCCGTGTACCTATCAAGGTCAGCCAGCTGGAACTCCATTCTGTCAGGTGAGGACCTAGATAACCTGGAAGAAAAATTCTAGGACATGGGCAACAATACTGGGTCAACACACTTTGTTGCAGGCTAGACAGTGGTGAGCAATTGGGTTTGCTTGTAGCACAATAGGTGTCCAATTAATTGCAGCACACCCTGTCCCACTGGAGGGTGTTAGGTAGCTACAGGTCCTGGATCCCACCGCTCGCCACCAATGTAAGAACTGGGACCACCAGTTCTCCGTGGGATAGCATGGCTCGAGCAGGAAGGCAGCCAGGGGCTTACGTGTAAAGCAGCTACTTAACACACACATCCAATGAAACACACAGTGGCGTAATAATGGAGACCACACCAGTATTTGTATTTGAAAAATCAAGATCTTTTATATAGGCTTTCAATTAGATCATTGCATTGGTAATTCATTAGCATTTCAGACAAGCATTTCATTAAGACGTTTCATGAATCACGTGCAGATTGCATTTCCTGTGAAGGGGTAAACATTTCAGATAAGCATTTCAGTAAGACATTTCATTAAAATAACAACCAGCTCATCTATGCAGTGAAACATTAACTAACCCCGCCTGTCGCATCAGACTCTTTGACAGGCAAAGGGGTAATTGTATAAACCTGGAGGATCCTACAAGAAGTGTCTATAGTAATGTGTCTAATTAACACATCAAACTTCTCATGGACGCTTTTCCTGGAAAGGAATAAAACATATCAGCAAGTACTTATCAGTCTAACAAGGAACTTCAAAGAACACAGCCTTTAGTCATCCGTGACAAGCCTTTCTTCTTGTGAATACAGGTCGGTTTGCGACCCAGATCAGATCATCAGAATTCTATGGAAGTCCACCTCTGCAAGAAAATTCAGTACAGTGAAGTGACTCTCCCTCTCATTAACAGGCTTGTAAATATGGTGCACTATGAATAACTCAGGCTTGTAGATATGCAGGCAAAACGATATAATGAGGCACATTCAGAAGGGGGGGGGCCAACAGGTCCCAGTCACAGTTAACCCCGGGGGAGGGGCGACCTCGGGCCTCACTCGGCCTACCGCCCTCCTCCCCAGGGGGTTACCTCTGGGGCCCTTGTGAAGTGTCCGCTTGGGGGGGGAAAGGAGCTCCGGCCCTGTGCGCCGCGGGGGCAGTTCTGGAGCCCCGGCACCGGGACGAAGCTGGACCAGCGTTTGGGGCGGCAAGCGGAGGGGGCTCTCAGGCTCAGCGGCCCCCTCCGTAGTGGAGTGCAGCTCTCTTCGGCCGCCGGGCCGTGTCAGCGGGGCCCGCGGTGACGGCCAATGGGGGAGCAGTGTGAGCCGGACCGTGGGACCAATCACGGCACAGGAGGACGGGGGCGCGGCCAATGACGAGGCCGAGCGCCCTCGTCACGTGATGAAGGCAGCGGCTTGGCTTCAGGCCTAACGAGGCCTGACTGGACTACGCGGCGGCCTTCCTCAGGCTCCGGGGGCCGCCGCGGGACCTCCTCTTAGTCGGGTGGGGCCCGGCCTCACTGCGGCGGCCCTCTTCTGGTACCGGGGGCCGCCGAGGGGGTCTCACAGTGCTTCCGTGGGCTGCGGCGGTGATTCGGTGCGCTGCGCGACAGCGCCTGGGGGGCAGTCTCGGCTAGGCAGAAGGAGGGGGGCCACTGGTGCCTCCATGCCCGGCGCGACAGTGGCAGACAGCGACAGGCTATCGCAGCGCTTGGGGACAGCAGGTGAGCACTTGGGGGGCAACTGCAGCGCCTCGCTGACAAGATGATTCCTGAGGGGGAGAAGCGCTTTAGAATACCAGTGCCTCACAGGGGGTTTCAGCACTAGAGTCACGTGGGCACAGTTAGCTCAGGGCAGGCAGGATGGGAGCAAGTTGTAGCGCTTGGCCCACAGTTCAGTCAGGGGGAGACAGGTAGGCCCAGTTGTAGGCAGGGGACGCGCAGGGCAGCACAGTCCAGTACCTGGTCCCAGGAAGCAGGTTTCTTGGCGCTTGGATGGTTCTGCGCCCTTAGTTGCTTGTTTCTTGAAGTGGAAGAGGGGGGAGGGGGTGATGAATTGAAGGCTTGAAGAATTTCTCCTCAGTCACTGCAGATGGGCCCTGGGGTTCCCTACCACTGGGCCAGATCAGGGGGCTAGCTTTGGACACCTCACCCAGCTTAAGAGGCAGCACCTAGATCCTGTCACTCCCAGTAGCATAGGTTCCTCACTAGGCCCTCCCGCCTAAAACTCCTGCGTGGGTTCCCCAGGTCAGTGATGCCCCAACTAACTAGAAAAAGTTTGCTCCCTTGCTTATATATGCCCAGGTCAGGTGACCACTCTCTAAGGCGGGAAAAGTCAGGTCCGCCTTCCTTCTGGAAGGTTCCAGGAGCTTCCCCACTCTAACTATGGACCGGGGCTGGGTGGCTGGTGTTGCAACATTGTATGGGGACCCAGCCTGCTCCTGGCAACTAGGCTGCTACACTAAAAAGACCACGCTGCAGTAGCAGGGGCCAGTGGCAGCCATGTTGAAAGTAGAGAGCACCTGCACCCTAACACAGATTAGCTATGAAAAGGTGCCCGAAGATCTAAGGGCCAGCAAAAAGTAGGTGGGAAAAATGAGGCAAGGGCAAAAAATCACGGGGAAAGACCACCCTAAGGCTGACAGGTCTAACAGACATCATCAGGTACCTCTCCGAATGTACTCTTATGATACCCAAAACCATACTCAGCTTGGTAATAAATCTAAGGCCCTCGTGAGATCTCTGTAATCGGATGTCGGGAGACAGGGGAGAGGGTCCAGACTCTCAATTTCCATTCGGGATCCCTACACCACATTGCAGCAGTTGAGGGTGTTCTCAGTGGAGTGGGGGATAACTGAATGGCCCTGGAAATACCCGGCCCTTTACATGTACTTATTCCCATTCTGGAAGCAAAACACGTATGACATTTTTCACCTTCTCAGAGCAAGCCGAAAATAGCAGGAGAATGGCAGGGGTAAAGGGAGAAGGGTGTTAGGGCAGGGTTCAGCCTGTCTATCGGAGCACTGTTTCTGTTTTAGGGGTTCTGCTGCTAGGGTCGGGTGGGGGACCTGGATGTGTTGGTGCCTGCAACCCTTGTAGCTGATAAGACAGGTACAGTGTTACCAGGCCAGATAATTCCAGGCACAAGACACTTGTGCTTGTAGGTGCAGAATTTCATCTGGATGTATCACTCCTGGTGGATTTCAGGCAATCAAAATGAGGGCCTAAGAGTCAGACTAAAATAACAGAATGCCTAGAGTAAATGTTTCATAGGATGAAGAAAATTCCCTTTGCTTGACTGGCAATAAAACAGCCAGCTGTTTTAGAAGGGTCTGACCACAACCATGTTACAAAATAGGAAACCCATGGATAAAATACCCTCACAGCCCGCTGCCGAGGGCTATACTGGTTGTTAAAGGCCCTGAACCCGAGTTATTGGCCCTGGCTGCAGGCAAGGGCCGTAAAGAGGGAGATGGCTCTTAATAACTGGTACAACCCGAGATGGAAGGGCTATAAGGCTATTGGAACATTCCACCTACCAAGGGTAGAATGTTCTACATCAAAAAAGGAGAAACATAAAGACAAACATTGGAATGTTGGAGCAGAAAGCTTACACCAGCACTAAAAAGCCCAGATCTACCTCATTATCGTCAATGGAGCTCCCAACTTTCCAATGTTCTAGTATAGCATAATAGTCACCTGCCGAGAGCTATACTGCTTGTTAAAAACCCTAAAACCGAGATATAGACCCATGCTGCAGGCGAGGGCCTTTAACAACCAGTATAGTCCGATGCAGAAGAGCTATAAGGCTATTATAACATTCCACCCACTAAGGGTAGAATGTTCTAAATTGAAATGGGAGAAACATGAAGACAAACGTTGGAATGTTGGCGCTCCGGGCTCATACCAGCCATTATTATAAGGCCTGAGCTACTCTATTGTCTTCAGTGGAGCTCCCAACATTCTAATGTTCTAATATTGATGCAGAACTTTCAATATTCATAAACAAATTTATATTAATAAAACCCAATAATCGAGTAGAATTTGCAAGGGCCCTAGAAATGGGAAGACTGGAATAATTGAAATTTGACCTAAATAACAGGCTCCTAAAAAAACCTTTAGCCTTCTTATGAGTGGCCTCAGAAGTCCGATGGGGCCAGTAACAATAGTTACCAGCTCCACCAGGATTACATGGTTTTTACTTTCACCCGTAGATTTTGTCTGTTGAAAACAGCTGGTCTCAGTGTAAAAGTCTGGGGAAAATTATGAATTACCGTGGGAACTCAACCAGGAATTAACAAATCTCCTAATTTTTTAGATGACCCTTAGGGGTCAACTCATAATGGGCTGGATTTTCTCAACCCTTGAAGTTAGCTGTAGCCTCAGCATTGGTAACTCTGAAGGTGAGGAAAATCCGACCCACTTTCTGGGCCACTCATGATGAGGCCTTTGAGAGTCACTCCCAGTGGATTCTAGGGGCCAATTCAAAATCCTATCTTCAAGACGCATGTCAACAAATCACGTGGCTATTTTAGCAGGACACTAAATTCCTGCTAGGACTCCTCAATCAATGAACATGTACTTCGTCCATCAACGCACCTCCAAATGACAGAGGCAGGTTTCTGGGTGTGGAGGGTCCCAAAATTCTGTACTGCCTTAAATTCCAGCCGAGGAGCAGACATTAATAATGAGTGGTTCAGCCAACTCCCACAGACTGAACTCTTCAGATAGTCATTCATTCCAATACTTGCAGTGATAAGAGCAGCTACAGAGTTTTGTCCTATAGGCGTGTATCATCTTACATCCAGTTAGGCCTTTACACTTTTATGGACTCTACTTTTCCTTACAATGCTTAGTAGTGACTGCAAGTTACATATTTGGACTTTTATAATGGTGTTAAATGAATAAATACATATATAAAATATACAAACAAAATACAAGCCTATCGGAAAAGTAATGTGATTACATCAAGTGACTTCATTCCCTGATCCTTGCCCCAAACTCACCACTTTTTGCCAGCAGTCAAGTGTCGCACCAGTCGCGTGCTTCCGAAAGGCAGGGCATCCATGTCTTCGGTGGCCGTGCACCAGGCTGTACCAGAGGCGACGAGGGCAGCGCAGGTTGCTTCAGCCTCGCTTGGAGCCTGAGGATCAAAATCGAAGAAATGCAGGGTTGGTATCACAAAACAGTTCTTTGCAAGGGGCTTTCTTGAACACTACGGACAGACAGGATCACAGACATCACACTTACATAACTAAAATGAACATCTGCTCAGTGGGACAGAGGCGTGTAGCTAGGGTTGGCAAATTGAGTGGCCGGTGCAGCCTGAAGCAAGCTTGTGTGCTTACTTTAGATGTCTGGAAGCAGAAATAGTGGCTTCATCCTATACCATTTATGTCCTCAGTATTAGGAAACAACTTGCAGTCCCAGAAATAAGAATACACCAACACACACATATATTCAACAAAAGACACCAGCAATTCCTAAAAAGAGGAAAGGCCTCACTGCTATTATTAACCTCTTCTCAAAGACCCACGGAAGCCCTGCTATTATCAAACCTGTCCAAAAAAAGCAAAAAATGCCCGATTTTACTACACCAGTTCACAAAGATATGAGGAACCCCTGGTATCGTCATACCTCTAGATAGAGAAAAGGACTCACTGATATTATCACACTTTTAGAAATAGAAAAGGACTCCTTGATATCATCACACCTCTGGAAAAAGAAAAGGGCTCACTGATATTATCAGACCCCTAGAAAGAGAAAAGGGCTTGCTGATATTAACACACTTTTAGAAAGAGAAAAGGACTCACTGATAATATCACACTTTTAGAAAGAGAAAAGGATTCACTGATATTATCACACCCTAGAAAGAGAAAAGGGCTCACTGATATTATCACATCCCTAGAAAGAGAAAAGGTATCGCTGATATTATCACACCTTTAGAAAGAGAATATAACCCACTACTATTATCTCACCTTTACACAACGAAGGAAGGAATTTCTGACATCACAAAGAAACCAAACGAGAACTACCTGGTATGATTATACCACCAAAAAGAGAAAAGGACAAGAATACACCAACACACACATATATTCAACAAAAGACACCAGCAATTCCTAAAAAGAGGAAAGGTCTCACTGCTTTTATTAACCTCTTCTCAAAGACCCACGGAAGCCCTGCTATTATCAAACCTGTCCAAAAGAAGCAAAAAATGCCCGATTTTACTACACCAGTTCACAAAGATTTGAGAAACCCCTGGTATCGTCATACCTCTAGATAGAGAAAAGGACTCATTGATATTATCACACTTCTAGAAATAGAAAAGGACTCCTTGATATTGATGGAGCGAGATTTAGAAATATATTTATTTCATCTCTAAGTTATACTTCCCTAATAAATAAATATATATTTTTTTTTTTTAAATCTCTTTATTAGCATCAGATTGGTCCGTGCAAGCATACATTTATACATGAAACTGCTTACAATGAAAACAGTAGTGATCATTATACAAAGTGAGTAAATGGAGGACTAGACCAATAACATTACAAGTATTGTAACACATTCTAAAGTCTTATTTTCACTTTTCCAAATCTGAAGGAAAATCGCACACGTGGAGAGGTGACGCAAAGAGATATAACCTTTTTCAAACACAACGAAAACGAATGAGCCTTCGTGACAGAGAGAGCGGCAAGCAACACATCCATTTACAAGCAAGATGGCGTTAGCATTGGCATAGGCAGACGAGGGCATGTAAAACGACAAATGAAGACCAGGGTGAAGCGACCACTCCAACCGGGGCAAGGCGTACAGGGAAACGGAGGAGGGAAACTGCTCGGCCCCATCCAGCATACACTCTAAAATCAGCAGCCCACGCATACCCCTTTCCAATAGTGTGTATATGCTAAGCCTGGTAGAACGCACTAGGCAGCGCACGCCAGTTGAACCAAAACCGCCTAGCCCACCCCTTCTGGGACAATAGAGCTTGCAGCTGGGGAGCGTGTATCCCGTGTAATCCTGCTAATATACTGTCGATATGGGCCCCAGATGTCGATCGGGCGGGAAGCTGTTGGGATCTGCGTGGAGTATTCCACACTGTTGGTATTGCATTGGGCAAGGCTGCGCATCCAAGTCTTGGAATCAGGGATTCGCCTGGACCCCCAAAGTAAAGCAATTTCCCTTTTCGCCAGCAAGAAACCTATGGCAGCAAGTTTACGCGTGGTCCGGGGGAACTCAGCGACATAGCCAAGCAGTGCAATCTCCGGCTTGTGTTGCAGTTCGCATTCTAAAATGTCGCCCAAGATGTGGTGTACCTGTAGCCAGTAGGTGTGTAGTTTCGGACAGGTCCATGTGAGATGTGCAAAATCGGCATGTGGAGCCTTGCATTTAGGGCAGTGATGAGGTCTGGCCGGGTCGATTCTGTGGGCCAGCGCCGGCGTGAAGTATAGGCGCCTCAAAAATTTAAAATGTATTAGCTTATGCCTACTGTTGACAGATACCTCTTTAGTGGAGCGGCAACAGGCAGCCCATTGGGCGTCCGTGATGGGGCCACCCAGATCAATTTCCCATGCCGCACGAACTTTTGCATCCGCAGCAGGAAGGGCAGCCACACAGAGTCCATATAACCTGGAGACCATGTGGGCTCCCGTTTGTGACTGGAGTAGGAAAGTCAGCGCTGCCATGTCATCCGGCGGAAGTGGGAACGAGGGAAACTGTGCTCTAAGCATGGACCTCAGCCTGGTCAGGACAAAGGAGTCCATAAACGTCCGGTCCGTAAATCGTGGATCCTCGGATACCGAAAAAACATGTCCGTCTGGGAACAGATCCCCTATTGTGGCGAGCTGGTATTTGGACAACGTTCTGCGGACCACCGCCTCCGCGGTGATGGGGAGCCAGTGTGGGTTAGGCAATGGAAGAGCCGGGGAGTACAGTACGTCCAACTGGAGCAGTCTACGCATCTGCATCCAGGCCCACGAGGTAGTGGACACAGTTTGTATGTCAAGTGGGTCTCGGGGTAAGCCTTTGGGCAATATCGAATTGAGGGCAAGTGGTAGTACCAAGTCCGCTTCAGGTCTCAAATATGGGATCCGAGCGTCCGGATGGAACCAAGGATGCGCATAGGCGCATTGCGCGGCTAGGTAATAAATATAAAAGTCTGGCACTCCAAAGCCACCCCGTTCATAAGGCAGCGTTAGGATGCGCCAAGAAACTCGAGGGTTCCTGTCCCCCCATACTAAACGCAACAACAATGAGCGTAGTTGGGTGAAAAAGATTTGAGTGAGCGGGATCGGTATGTTATTAAATAAATACAAAAAACGGGGAAGTATAAGCATTTTAATTATGGCGATACGGCCGGCCATCGAGAGAGGGAGGCGAATCCAACGCGTAATATTATCCTCCAGAAAGTCTAACGCCTGGCCGTAATTAAGACGGATCATGGATACCGTATCTAGATGAATGTGGATACCCAGATATTTCACCGAATCAGTATTCCACTCAAGCGGGAACGGGCAGTCCCAGCGGGCAGTGGAGGGGGTGAGCGGAAAGATGTCAGATTTGTGCCAATTAATACGAAGGCCGGAGTATTTCCCAAAGCGTTCCACCTCAAGCAGCAAGGGCGACAGGTTGGTCTCCGGATATCTGACATATAGAATGGTATCATCTGCGTAGAGGGAGATGAGTAATGGACCCGTCCGAAACTGGAGTCCGCGGTGCAAGTGGCGCTCCTGAAAGTGTCGCACCAAGGGGTCCATGGCCAGAATATACAGTAGGGGGGACAGTGGGCATCCCTGTTTGGTTCCCCGGGAAAGTGGGAAGCTATCAGAGAGCGTGCCATTAAGGCGCAGTCGTGCTCTGGGGGCAGTATAAAGCAGCTCGACCGTGGAGACAAACAATGATGGCATGCCCATCTGGTTCATGACGGACAGAAAAAACGACCATTCTAAGGAGTCAAATGCCTTCTCGGCGTCTAAAAACACCGCAGCCGCCGGTGTATCCGGGTCAACCCTGTGAAGTACAGAAAACAGCGTCCGCAGATTAAAGGAGGTGGATCTATGGGGGACGAATCCAGACTGGGCTGGTGAAATAATAGATTCCATAAGTAAAGACAGTCGAGTTGCAAGGACTTTCGCCAAAATCTTATAGTCAAGATTGAGTAGGGAAAGGGGCCTGTAGGATCCACACCTAGTGGGGTCCCGACCCGGTTTAGGAAGTAGAATGATGACTGCCTCTCGCAGCGTGGGCGGCAGAACCCCCGTCTCGAGCGCCTCCGCATACATCTCGATCAGGCGGGGCACCAGTTCCACCTTGTACTCCTTATAAAAGTCGGCCGAAAAGCCATCCAGACCCGGCGCCGAGGAGCCCTTTAACGCATCAATGGCTTCCACAACGCAGTCCTGGTCGATAGGCATCACCAGAAATTCCTGCATATGTTTCTCTAGGAACACCATAGAGATTTCGTTGATATAGGGGCCAGGGTCGCGACAGTCAGTCGTCAGATTTGAGGTGTACAATTCCTTGTAGTAGGATAGGAAGGCATCGCAAATGGCGGGGGTGGTCTGATGACGAACACCTAGATCATCTACCATGTCAGAGATGTATGAAGCCTGGCGGGGGGGACGGAGCAAGTGGGCCAAGAGCTTGCCCGGTCTGTCACCTTCACCATATTGTCTAGCTGAGTGTTGTGTGCAGAGATATGTCAGTTCCCTATCAGCAGTGTCTCTGAACTCTTGCAGTAGCTCTAGTCTTTGCGCCTCTACCCTACCGTCTGTGTCAGTGAGCGTGGCCACGTCCAGTGCGGCAATATCGGTCTCAATACGGGTCAGGGAGGCACGGATCTCGCGCAAAGCCCCTACATGTTTGTTGATGCAAACCCCTCTAATAGTGGCCTTGAATCCCTCCCACAATGTAGCCCAAGTGTCCACCGAGCCCTCGTTAAATTCAAAATACTCCTCTATGGCAGTACGAATGTCTTCTTTGAAGACCGGATCAGATAACGCCTTGCCAGGAAAGCGCCATTGTCTCTCATACCCTCCCAACCTGGGGATCAGCAGGGTCAACACAATGGGAGAGTGATCAGACAGCGTGCGAGGGAGCGTTGAATGGTCTCTCACCCAACCGGCCACCCCTGGGGAAAGGAGCCAATAGTCTATTCTGGTGCTAGTGTTGTGATATCCCGAGTGATGGGTGTAGGTGGGTGTGCTGGAGTGCAAACGGGCCTCAATGTCAATCAGTGGGTAGTGCGCGCACATATCCGCCAGCACAGCGCGTGAGCGGGGCTTACAGTCTGGGGAAGAGGAGGTGCTGTCCCTGGTAGGGTTCATCAGCAGGTTAAAGTCGCCCCCCAGTACCATCATATCAGTGTCTAATCGCAGCAAAACATCCTGGAGACCCTGAAAGAAGGCAGGGGAGTCTGAATTGGGGCCATATATTCCAACAAAGGTGATCTTGAAGCCAAAAAGTATCCCTGTAACTACAACATACCTGCCATCTACATCAAAGAGACTGTCTGAGTGCACAAATGGGACGCGTCTATGTATCAATATCGCCACCCCCCTTGCATATCTGCTATAGCTAGAAAAAAATCTGTGTGTGCCCCAGCCTTTTGCAAAGGAGGAAGAGTCAGCCCCCACCAGGTGTGTCTCCTGCAGAAATAATACACCCACCCCGTGTCGCGCTGCGTAATTTAGAACTTGCAGTCTCTTCCTCGTGTCATTTAAACCCCGGACATTCCAAGACATGAAGGTAAGTCTGGAAGGACCAGACTGCTGCCCTATCTTAGCCATTCAAACCCGATGGAATCATAGTAAAACATGTGTGTGCAAAACCGCCGCCTCCCTCCCACAAAACAGGCATCATCCAAAGAGAAAAACAGTGCATGTGTACAAATAACAGAACCAAAGCGTAAACCAACCCACCCCAACCACCCACCACCCAGCCACTCCTTAAGCCCTAGGAGGCTTTTCCCACCCTCACGAGAATAACCAAGAGCAACAAACAATAACAGTTGTCCAACAATGTACCTGTAAAATAAAGACAACATAAGAGAAAAGTACAGTACGGCTCGTGCCATGGGGGTAGGCGACGGTCCGCCATGCGAGAACCACAATCGGGGCAACATTCAATTCTCAGCAATTACGTAAAGCACTGCAAAAAAATAACAGCATTGTCAGATGCATAATACTGAGGTAAATAGCCTGTCATGAAAAAGATGGGGCGGAGACAAGTCAATCCTGTCCGGTTTCAGTAAACAGGTCAGCACTAGCCTGCGAGTCAGTGTGTGGCGGAGATCGTTGTGCATCACCTGAGTTTCGAGGCGACCCTCTGTTTTTGTAGGCTCGACAAAATTCCTGTGCCTCCGCAGGGGAATCAAAAATGCGAAACCTGCCATCCACGTCTACTCTGAGCCTGGCGGGATACAGCATCCCATAGCGTAACCCCAGTTTGCGCAAAGCAGCCTTGACACCAGTGTACTTGCGGCGCGCATCTTGGACCATGATTGTGAAGTCCGGGTAGAAAGAGAGCACGTCCCCTTGCCACCTAACTTCGCCCGCCTCTCTGGCAGCTTTCAGCGCCGCGTCTCTGTCCCTGAAGTTCATGAGTCTGGCTATAATGGGTCGGGGCGGCAGGCCCGGGTTAGGCCGGGGCCCCAGCGATCTGTGTGCGCGCTCCACCACGAAGCCAGTTGTAAACGTGTCTCGGCCAAAAAGTTCGATCAGGAGGTGTTCCACAAAAGTGTCAAAGCGTCCGGTTGCTGTCGTCTCCGCCACACCAATTATTCGGATATTATTGCGCCTACTGCGCGCTTCTAAATCCTCGTTCTTGATTGCGACGTCTTTAAGGATCTTTTCCACACGTTCCAACCTCTTCAGCGTCGACGCAGCCCCATCCTCGATGTCGGAGACTCTGGATTCCGCCAGGTCCAGGCGCCTATCGTGCAGCTGAATCGTCGCGCCCATGTCCGCCATTTTCTTTTCGAGGGTATCGAAGCGAGAATCCAAGGCCTTGAATCCAGCCCGCATCTCACCCATCATCTCAGCGAACATACCAGCGGTGTCCTTCGCCGCCGCCTGGCCCCCGGTGTCCGCCTCAGCTGCAGGCGAAGCCGCAGATGCACGGGGGGGGCGCCGAACTGAAGGTAAGTCTCTTCTGGGTAGCATCTTTCTTAACCATGTTGGAAGTGATGGCGGGCAAAGCACCAGTGTCACAGGACCCAACGACAACTGCGACCAGCCAGAAAGTCGAGCACAGCGTCAGGGCACCCCGACAGCAGGGCGTTCAGGTCGGGAACAGAGGATCAGGAGTTCCCGATATTTCCCCGCACTAGGGCTGAGTCGCACCGCAGGAGCCTCAGAGACGCCAAGGCAGAGGAACGTAGGTCGACGGGGTATTAACCCGGCTGGAGCAAAGCGTCAGAGGCCCTGCGTAGGAGGTAGGGCCAGCAGATGGCCGCGGCGATCCCTGAGCAGCAGCCGGCAGGTCCAGAGCCCCGCCGGGACAGGTAGCAAATGATGGCGTAGTGTGGGGACCAGGTGTGCAGGTCCTCGAGGCATCAGCAGCACAAATGGGCAAGGTACGCAGGTCATGCAGCCAGCGCCGGTCTTGTGAATTTGCACAGGCGTTCGATACTCATGGCCAGCCTCATTAGCAGGAGATCAGGAGAGTGTGCAATTTCTGGGTCTGCAGGGGGACAGACGCGGGTCTGGGGTGCACGTTACCGGTGGGGGCAAAGGTGATGGGCCCCCACCGTGTACAGCAAAGCGTGGCCGACCGTAGCGCGCCTAGCAGCCCGCCGGCCGCACCCCCCGCCAATCACCCCCCAACCTCAGAGCCCGCCGCCCGCACCCCCCGCCTACCGCCGCACTTCCCGGGCAGTCCCCGAAAATCGAGGCCCCGGCTCCCAAGGCCGGACCAGGCCGCAAGTGCCGGTCGCGGACCGAGGGGCCGCGCCTCCAACAACGGACACCACCGGGGCCGAGCAGCGGACCAGGGAGAGCACAACGGCGACCGCAAGGCCGAAGGGGACAACGAGGAGGCAATCAAGCAGACTCACCAGGCGCTCCGGCGCTGCAACGTAACGGCCCGCGAGGCACAGTCGGCCTCAGCACCCCTCAGCTGTTCCGCCCGTCTACTCCGTCCCCCTTCCTCCAGACTAGGCAGGCTGCATCAGGTGGCGTTAGGGGTCAGTTGTAGGCATATTTCGACCCCCGCGCAGTGCCGGATCTCATGCGAACGGCCCCGGTCCTCTCTCGCCCGGCGGAGCTCTACATTCAGGCGGCCATTTCGTTCGCCTGCGTAGCCACGCCCCCTAATAAATAAATATTATTAATTAAGAGTGCGATGAAAATTACTAACCAACCTAGAGTAAAAGTTGCATTTTACATGAACACGTGGGAAACTAATATGTGTGCTCATAAACGTGCATTATGTTGCATTTGCATGTGTGTGAAAAATAATGAATTAATCCTGTCTATTGTCATGTCAGAACTAAATGCGGCCGTTTATTAATGGCATGTGCTTATTTCTGTGTGCTCATGTTCTGTTTTTCTGTCTTAAATGTTGCACGAATCTGTTTGTTGCTTTATCTGCTTATGCTAGGTAACATAGATTAATGGGTTAATAATTAGCAAAGGTGGGTGGGTAACAGAACGAACTTTATTTCCTGCATTAATTATTCTTTTGTGTTTGTTTATATACTAGTTAACGAAAAGAGGTTTGAGGCCTAGTGCATCCATAACGTGTAGTTGGCAAAGATTCTGCTCAGAGAAAGCAAGAGCCCGGTGTGGAAAAATTCCTGCCAAGTTTCTGAAAGAAGAAAATGCAAACGTGGTTGTACAAATGAACTGACTGTACTTTTGGTCAGCGTGGCCAAGGACAGGAACCGGCAGAAAGATTTTCAAGCTAAGGAAGTCACAAACAAAATTATTTAAATGTAACAAACTGGAGGAAGCTTCGTGACTTGGAAAATAAAGAACAATAGACTCTAAGAAAGAGTCGGAACTAGGCTCCAAATAATGTGATGACATTATGGTCTGTCATTTGACAGCCAATGAGGACTCTGAGTGGCGGAAAAAGTACTTAATTTTTCTTAGATTAGTTAGTTAGAAAGGTATAAAAACTGTTCCCCTTGGGAGGGAGAGCGCTGCTGCTTGCTGATCACCAGTTGGGCGTATCGTGCTGTTGGACTTTACTTTGAGCACGTAAGATTCCCTTAGGGCCTAATGACTTTTCTTCTTACTTTTTAATGGGACAAGTGTAGCTAGGGACTTAGGGTCTAGGTGATGTCAAACTGTTATTTCCATTGAATATTTTGCTATTTGATTATGTTTGAAACTGTCATTACCTTTTTGCTAAAATCTCAATAATAATGCTTAAATAAAAAGATTTCTAATGCATTTTCTTTGAATAAATAGTTAATAAATAATATCTTTGAAAAAAAAGCTGGACTTGTTATTTCATGTGTTCAGGTTACCATTAGCAGATCTATTTGCCTCAGTGGCTTACTTAATCATAAGGTTTGTAAAAATATGATGAGTTCGTTTTTCTGCAGATGTATATAAATGTATATAATTTGTGAATAGGTTTATTAATTAGGTCACATGATTCAGTTGCTCAAAATATGTCATGTTAGTTTATGGGCCTTGTGAATGATTTATGATTAATAGCGAGTATTGTGGAGTTGGGTAGTGTAGATTATGGCATATTTCCTATAGGGGCGCTGGATCAATTATCTGGTAGCAGAGATACGGTTGCTATGGTAACAAATATGCTACATGGTAATTATATAGGATCGATGTTTAACATATGTTGAGTTTTGTTCATTTGTTATATGTAGTCGAAAGGTTTTTTCCTGCAGTGTGAAAATTCCTAGTTGTACCGGTACAGTGTGGTGTGACACGAGTGAAGCTACACAGTGCATTTGATCTGTTTCAGAATAGTGGTATTATTATTAAAGGTAACCATTTGGTTTGGGAGCGGCATAGCGCGTCCGAGCGCGACTTCGCGCACCTAGAGCGCTGCTTTCGAATATTTTAAAAAACCTGTTTTGTATTTGTTTTTGTTTTATTTAATTTCCCCTGATTTTACCTGGCGCTGTGTTTGGCCTTCACTTGCACCATAATTCTTCTGTTCCTCCACCGCTGTTTAGCGGGTCCGGTTCCCGGGGAGGCTTGGGTGCTACCTCCACCATCTTGGGTCAGGAGGGACTTTGGCAGCCATCTTTGAGCGGTCTAGCGCTCGGGGGTATTCGGAGCCGCCTACTTAAGGCGTCTGTATTCCGTGGTCAGCCTGGTAACGGTAATCATTTGGTTTGGGAGCGGCATAGCGCGTCTGAGCGCGACTTCGAGCACCTAGAGCGCTGCTTTCGAATATTTTAAAAAACCTGTTTTGTATTTGTTTTTGTTTTATTTAATTTCCCCTGATTTTACCTGGCGCTGTGTTCTGGCCTTCACTTGCACCATAATTCTTCTGTTCCTCCACCGCTGTTTAGCGGGTCCGGTTCCCGGGGAGGCTTGGGTGCTACCTCCACCATCTTGGGTCAGGAGGGACTTTGGCAACCATCTTTGAGCGGTCTAGCACTCGGAGGTATTCGGAGCCGCCTACTTAAGGCGTCTGTATTCCGTGGTCAGCCTGGTAAAGGTAACCATTTGGTTTGGGAGCGGCATAGCGCGTCCGAGCGCGACTTCGCGCACCTAGAGCGCTGATTTCGAATATTTTTAAAAACCTGTTTTGTATTTGTTTTTGTTTTATTTAATTTCCCCTGATTTTACCTGGCGCTGTGTTCTGGCCTTCACTTGCACCATAATTCTTCTGTTCCTCCACCGCTGTTTAGCAGGTCCGGTTCCCGGGGAGGCTTGGGTGCTACCTCCACCATCTTGGGTCAGGAGGGACTTTGGCAGCCATCTTTGAGCGGTCTAGCGCTCGGGGGTATTCGGAGCCGCCTACTTAAGGCGTCTGTATTCCGTGGTCAGCCTGGTAAAGGTAACCATTTGGTTTGGAAGCGGCATAGCGCGTCCGAGCGCGACTTCGCGCACCTAGAGCGCTGCTTTTGAATATTTTAAAAACCAGTTTTGTATTTGTTTTTGTTTTATTTAATTTCCCCTGATTTTACCTGGCGCTGTGTTCTGGCCTTCACTTGCACCATAATTCTTCTGTTCCTCCACCGCTGTTTTGCGGGTCCGGTTCCCGGGGAGGCTTGGGTGCTACCTCCACCATCTTGGGTCAGGAGGGACTTTGGCGGCCATCTTTGAGCGGTCTAGCGCTCGGGGGTATTCGGAGCCGCCTACTTAAGACGCTCATTACAGCGCGCAGCGGTGACGCGCAGTGGGAGCGCCATCGCTGCGCCTGAGTCGTACCAGAGTCCTGCCCGTCTGCGCTCGTCAGGGTCTCGGAGGCGTATGGGGGCGGCCTCTGGCTCTTCTCTATATTTCCTAGGTTGGCGCTGTCTCTTTGTCGGAATGCTTTCCTACTCTTCCTTTGAGCTCTTAGCTCTGCGTAGGGACTTCTCGTCTTGCCATCATAAATTTCCGGGAGGGCGTGTTCTTAAGAGAGGTTGCGTGGGTTGTGGCTGGCGTCTTTCGAGCATCGGCATTAACCAGCCGGCCGTTTCACCTGCTCTAAATGAGTGCCTTCTTCTCAACACGAGATCTCTTGGCAGACACTCCCTCGATATTTGGAACCTACTGACGGAGTCTAAACCACCTTGTCTGTTTCTTACTGAGACATGGCTTGGAGACGGCTCAGGTCCCGATCTAGCTAATGCTATCCCTCCAGACTATACCATATTTAGGAAGGATAGAGTGATAGGCAGAGGAGGGGAGGTCGCCTTGGCTGTTAATAAGTTCTTTTCCTGTACTACCTTTTTGATTGACAATATCCCTAACTGTGAGGCCCTTGGTTTCACTCTTACGCTGTCACCTCATCAAACGGTCGTCGGGATTTTACTCTACAGAGCACCTGGTCCTTTGGGCCCCTTCTTCGACGAATTGCAGGCGGCACTTTCTGTGCCTTGTCTTAAATCAGACCACTGTATTTTATTGGGTGATCTGAACATCCATATGGATAATAACACCGATCCTGATGTTCTTAAGTTGCGGGACATTACTTCACCTTTAGGGCTGGTTCCATATATCATGTGGCCAACTCATAACAAGGGCCACACCATTGATCAAGTTTTCTCCACGAAAACGATTGGTACATCCATGCCACTAACCATTTTGTGGTCTGATCATTTTTTAATAAAGTTTACTTTACCCCTCATCTCTGTGACGGCCCCGAGAGCACTGAAAGACCAGAGAGGAATTACCCGGCCTTTTCACCAGGTTTCCGCCGAAATGGTATCTGATGTGCTTTGTCGTCATCCCTGCTTACTTTCTAGTAGTCTGGAGGAAAATCTTGAGTCGGTGCATAAGTGGATGACTGCTTGCTTTGAGGAGCTAGCTCCAGGGAAGCTGGCTAAGTCTGCCGATAGGCGTGCTTCGGCCCCTTGGTTTACTTCATCTTTGGGTGCGATGCGGCAGGAATGTAAGAAAGCCGAAAGGGCCTGGAGACGCCTGTATGACACGGATCTCAAGGCTAGTTATAGAGAAGCCATTAAGCTATATCATAGGCACATCCTAGCGGGGAAAAAAGTCTACCTTGAGCGTAGAATAGACGATTCAGAGAGTACCAGTAAAGAGATATTTAGGATAGTTAAGGAGTTTACTTCCCCCTCCCTTGGTGTTCCCTTCCATGCGCACACTGAAGTCTGGATTAGCCAGTTAGCGGACTTTTTCGTGAATAAAATTAAAGCTATTCACGATTCCTTTCGCCTTTTGTCCCCTACGCCAGTGCCTGGCTTTACATCTAGCTTGTCTACATCTATAACTGAGGAAGGCCCACTCCTGTCGGAATTTCCGGTGATGTCTCCCACGGTCTCTCTTGACCTTTTGTCTTGGCTCAAGTCCGGCTCTCCGCTTGACCCTTGCCCGGCGAAATGTTTGGGGAAAGTAGCACTGGCTTTAAATGCGTTGCTTAATCCTCTGCTTAATGCTTCACTGAGCACGGGTGTTGTCCCTCAAGCGTGGAAGCATGCATTGATTCTTCCACTGATCAAGAAGACTAACCTTGATCCTCTTATCCATGCTAACTACAGGTCCATCTCTCTCCTCCCTGCTCTGGCTAAGGTGACCGAGAAGCACATGCACAGCTCCATTTCCAACTTTATTGAGAGTAACAACATTCTCCATGACTCTCAATCGGGCTTTCGCACGAATCTTAGTACATAGACCGCTCTTTTCGAGGTCACCGATGCCATCAGGGAGGTTCTGGATACTGGAGGGAAGGCCATTTTGATTATGCTGGATCTGTCGGCGGCTTTCGACACCGTCCCCCATGAAGGTCTCCTTTTAAGACTCCAGGAGATCGGTTTTCGGGGGACGGTGCTGAATTGGTTTAAGTAATTTCTGACCGGCCGCCGGCAAGTGGTCTGGGCACCTCCGTTTTCCGCTGAAATGCCGCCGCTTGAGGTGGGGGTGCCGCAGGGTTCCATTCTAAGCCCTGCGCTTTTTAACATCTATATGGCCCCTCTGGCGGCGGTTGCGGAATCTTTTGGTGCCCAGATCATAACCTATGCTGATGACACCCAGTTGCTCTTTACATTTGATAAGGGCAAGGATTTTGACGGTCCTCGGATTAGAGAATGTTTGGGAGCTGTCTTTGCTTGGTTCCAGCGACACAGCCTAAAATGCAATTCCGATAAATCGGAATTGCATTTTTTTGGATGCCTTCCTGATCCTGGCTGGAAGGCCTGGTGGCCTTCAGATATGTTTCCACCGGATGCCGCCTCTTCCAAAGCTAAAAATCTGGGCTTTGTGATAGATGATGGCCTCGCCTTTGGCCCCCAGATCATTGGGCTGACTGGCAAATGCTTCGGCCTTCTGAAGATGCTGCGGAGATTTCTTCCGCTGCTGTCGCTGAAGCATAGAAAGATCATCGTGCAGGCCTTGATAGGCTCGCGTTTGGATTACGCGAATGTTCTCTATCTTGGCCTGCCGATATCTTTTGGCTCGACTGCAGATTGTGCAAAATTCTGCGGCCAGAGCCATCTTTGGTCTCCAGCGCAGAGCTGGAGCCACAGAGTTGCTAAAAAAATTGCACTGGCTCCCAGTCGCCAAAGGGATCGCTTTTAAGGCGCTTACTTTTGCCTTCAAGGCCCTTCATCAGATAGGCCCCAAATATCTTCAGAAGCGCTTGGCTTTTTATGTGCCTCGCAGGACGTTACGTTCCGCGACTTTATCTAAAGCCTTGATTCCCCCCATTCGCCTTGCTAGAATCGGAAGACGTTCCTTTCGTTTTCTAGCGCCTCAAGGTTGGAATGATTTGCCTGTCCTGCTTAGGAAAGCTGATGATCTGCTCTCCTTTAGAAAAGGACTTAAAACTTGGCTTTTTGCCCAGTAACTGTTCTCCTGCTTGCGTCGTGTTATGTTTCTCTTATTCCTAGGGCTCTTTGCCAAAGCGCTGGGACACTCCTAGGAGTAGCCGTGCGCTATAAAAGAGCATTTTTAACATAACATAACATTATTATCACTAATGTTGTGATCGTACAACACGTGTTAGGCATATAGGTGTGTTAGGTAAAATGTATAGTAAGGATTGTCTATGAAATCGTAGCTTTGAGTATAGGGACAAAGAGCCCGTTCTAAAACTCACTGCGAAAAGAGTAATAGATTACATTCAAACTTGAGTGAAGGGTAAAGTAACGTTGTTTATTTTATTGGCGATTCAGGATTTCTGTGGCTGGTTAAAGTCCTGCCAGGATTTCATGTATGTGTGGTCAGGGAAACTTTCCGTTTGAAAGTGCGTAAATGATTTTGTAATTCCGTTCGAGTCAAACTTTGAATTGCTACTTTATGTGCATTCAGAAGGAAACGAGGTCGTTATTACTTGTTTGAAGGTTTACTTTATCAACGAATGTATATTCTGTGAGAATAGCGTCACCTATTCCACACAAAAGAATACTTGCATGCTTGTAAAAACTGTCACTTTATTTTAGCAAAACAGACAAATGGTTTGTTCTTTTTGTTGTTATTAATTGAGTTTCATTGAAAATACGTTCTTAAAATGGCGCTGTTAAAGGTTTTAGTGAAGGAGGGGTGAGCTCTGAGAGTGAGACACGAGAAGCCGCAGCGGCTGTGTACGTCACAAGGTCCGCGCTGTGACTGGCTAACATCAGTCACATCAAGAGCATTGATTGGCTCATGTGACTGAGTCAAGCTGTAAGCTGATTGGCTCTTTTAGAAAGCTCCATTTCTATTGGTTGAGCAAGGTGGTGACGTGGCTTAACCTGATTGGTTTGTTGGTGTGTTTCGCGCACGGATTGGCTAATTTGGCGGTACAACCAGGAAATATTTACGATCATTTCCAATTAAGTGGATTTGATTAAAACATGAGTTATTATTACAAGAAAGAAGAGAAAAAGCTTACATGGCTTCAAAAATTTAAAATTTTTATTTCATCCGATAAGAAAATTGAAACACGAGGTGGAAAATTACTTCATAAGTACAAAACACCTGCAGCTTATATGGAAGGTGAATATGGTTATCATACTTGCCTTTGGTTTGATGTTTGGATGCATTATACTAAAGACGATGGTGTTTTAGCCTGGCCGGAAGATGGTTCATTCAATATGAGAATTTTGAAAAACTTAAGAGAAAAAATGACAGCTCTTGTGCTGAAGCCTAGACCAACACAATTTGAAGCTTTAGTTGAATGGGAGGATGAGATGATTCAACTTCAACGGGAAGCAAATGGTATGATAAGACCGGCCAAAATCATCACATTTTAAACAGGAAACTCATGAAGATAGAATGCGTCGGTGGAGACAGGCAGATATGTATGATGGTCTCTATACAGTGAGAGAAATGATTACTGAAATACCAGGTCAAAAGAATACCCAAAAGAAAAATAATACTGTTGTCGAAAGTGAATCAGAAGACCCAGTCCTAGAAGAAATTTATTTAGCTAATAAAAAACAAACTCCTTTAAAACCAGCTTGTTCTTGGTCTACTCCGGTGGTTTCTACAGGAACCACACCAAGTGCTCCACCATTAAATGAAGAATCATCCAGATTGTACCCGAATAATTCTAAATCTTTTGAAACTCCTGTAAGGTTAGAAACAAGGACACATTTTAGTGATTATGATGAGAGCAGAAATTTTCCTGAAACCCCAATGAGAAGAGAAACTCCTAAAAATCCAATGAGAGCTGGTGCAGATGAGGAAGTTACAGACACTTTAGAATATTTACGATCAAAAGAGGAATTAATTCGACAGTTAACTAAGGGCATGGAAGCAGTGACAGTTCCAGTAACATTAAATGAATTTCTGCATTTAATGGAATTGTCAAACCTGGTTGCTTAATTTCTCCTTGATCAAAAACAGGTTGAACAGGACCGGTTGAGAGTGCTTCATTAAACGTTTACCCAACCTCCTAAATGGAACTATGGATCACAGTATACGTTGTAAATTAAAATTCTATTCGATGAGAGAGTGACGAATTTTGTTTACTTTAGGGAGCCTAATAAGGCTGACCTGGGTCACATGAGGAACTAAATCAAGCACCAGTGAGTCCCACATCTCATCAATCAACTCTATGCCAAACCAGGGAATGACCAGTGATAGTACAGTCATTTTCTTGACAGGAATGTTTTCTGATATTATCACATCTCAGTCACCAGAATCAAGGAGTGCCCCTGATTTTCTGTGTTTTATTTAAAAAAGTTAGGGTTGTCTGATATTACAATAGATGGTCATACATATTGACATCAACAAAGCTCTTCAGTGCGGATTATCATTCTCTATCTCTCCTCGCTGCAGCATCACTTGCTCTCTAGCTCTGCTTTTACTCTGCATTTACTACTCCTCTTCATCCATACAGAACGTACAGACCATTCTGTGGAAATCTTCCTTGTATTTTCTCTGTGCTCCAACCAACACGTCTCACCGCAACATCAGGATCCAATTTGCTACACACTTGATGTATTTAAATGTCTCTTTGACATGCCCATCACACTCCTTTTATCTTTGCATTCATGATGACAGGCTCTAGTGGGACATTGGAGCATCTTGATAATTCTCCTCCAGATGATCTCCTTGAAAATGTATTCTTAAAACAAGGCACAGTTCTGCAGGTGAGGTCAGTCTAATGATTCATATAGTGATAGAGATGGTTACACCTTCTTGACGTACTCAATATGTGCTTGACTCCCTGCAGTTTTAGTGACACTGCTTGAAAACTTCATTCCCTTGCATCACAAAATACAGCCTTCAGCTACAGTGCTTTTTTTTATCCAGTAAACTGGAGCCTCTGTTCCCAGATCTCAGCTTCTGCTTTCCCACCAGGTGTTCTTCTTTCTAAAGTAGATCATGGCCAGTTTCAGTGTCAAATAATAAATGGGGGAAGCCCACCCACATAGCAAACATACCGGGGATGTACAACCACACTGTATTCACAATGGAGGGCATACGCTGACACTGCACACACACCGGCAATGCACATCCACATAGGTCAATCTGAAGAAAAAGAGGGGATCGTGTATATTTGGCTTACTTAAGGTCTACTGCTCTGCAGTCCCTTTTCCTGAGATGTAGAAATGTGAACCTGCAAAGCCCCAATGGCTTCCGGATGAGCCCAGCTGCCAGTCACAAAGTGCCGCACCCAAGGATAGGCGGGTAGCAGGCCACATCTGTGTATCAACACTTACAGTTGCTGAAGTTTTCCAACAGTGAACACTTGACTCACCAACCTGAAATATTCAACCTGGAGATGCCTACAAACGACTGATCATGCAATCTTCCCAAACTAGACATCTTTAGATCTTAATAGCAAACGATGTCCCCGCAGGGCGGCCATGTCTAGTAACCAGCCGCACGCTTGACTCTACCTGTATGCAGGGAACTCCCAAGTGCCGCAGCAGGGTCTCGAAGTCCTTCTCTACAGCTCTATCAGGGATCAGAAGAGGTTCCAGGCCTGAAAAGGGAGAAGTCGAGGAACTGTGAGCTATGGAAGATAGTAACCACGACAGATAATAATCAACCCTAAACAGTATTCATTGGCTTACCCACACTGAGCTCTGCTAGGCTGCCGGATGAGGAAACACCTCCTGAAGAAATGTAAATTGAATATATTAAAAGTGAGAGCCTTTTAGGCAAAGAGTCGATAAACAATACAGTAGAGCATGCTCACAGACATTTCCCAGGGGGCTGCAAAGTACTGTCAGTGACATGCCCGAGGGCCGCACCGGTTCCAAAGAATGGGAGGGTCAGGGTGATGCATGTGTGGACAACAAACCGTGCCTTCACATGACTTCTGTCTGCCACCTATGCTCTATTCTCATGCATCAAGAATTAAAATCAAAGCAACAACTTATAATGTAAAACATGAGAGGGAAAGAAATACTCATCTGATGGCCGAATTGCAAAATGTGAAACCAGAAAACCTGGCATCAGTCCTGGCTTTCCCACTTGAGGAAATTGTGTGATCCTAGGCAATTTGTTATTTTCACTTTGCCTGCTATTTCTTCACTCACACATATTGGAGCCCCTTAAAATACATGAGTTAAGGAATAGGATATGTAGGGTACAAACCCTTCTCATGATTTATTTGATAAACTACAATAGTGTTCCAATTATATAAGAACAAAGGATACACACAAGGTGCACCTGACACATTACTTTCCTCTTGGTTCACTAATAGCATTGTTTTCAGACTGGGGGCGGCATGAAAGTTTCCAAGATCATGTTTAATATCACTGCTATTAAATGCCTCTCCATACAGTGAAAATCTGATCTACTAAGTTTAAACTCTCATACATGTTAATACAAGACAATTATTTGCAGAGAATTTAAAACAATAGGTGTATTTAAAACTAAAGGTGTTCCTAAAGATAGGTTGTCTAGGGCAATTTCTTTTCTTCCTTATGGTCACTTTATCTAATGTGTAAAACATGTAAATAAAATATGCCCATTTATTTTACAGCTTTCTGAATTTTCCTGCTCTGTTAAGTAAACAGCAGTTCAGTGCTGCTGTTCACCAGGGGGCCACAATTACATGTGAGGAGGGCCGAATTCGGCCCTGGGGCGTACTTTGAGTATCCCTGCAGTAGAGTGTATATGTGTGTTTGTGTGTCCACATAAATATGAATGACCAAGAGTTTAACTAGGGTCATGGGAATTGTGCGGCAAAGAATGAAGAAATGATGCGACAGGGTACATACATTATGTGATAATAAAATACATCAAATGTGGCATAATGCAGCACAATCTGTTGCAGTTTAATTATGCTATTCGATCATTTTATCGCACTGTCTGTGAAGATGTTTCACCTGATCAGAACCAGTTTAACACCAGAATACAGCAGTCCCCACTTGAAAGGTGATTTGTTCATCTTTGCAGAGGCACTCCAGGTTTGCAGCAACAAGTGTGGCACGTTTTGTTTACTAACTTGTTATCTGCTTGAGCTAGAAACCGATGTTTGAGTTGAAATCTGCACATTATGCAGCAAACGATGGATTATGTGGAAGTACTGTAAACCTAAAATTATTCAACAATCGCAGCTGTCTCAGGATTGAATTATTCTCTGAACATAACCAATGCAGTAACCTCAGAAGAAAGTGAACAGATGGTCCACAGCTGAGGCCCTTGAAAGAAAGAGGCAGGGCTCAGAGAAGATGAGGGATCCTGAAAGATCTGGTTTAAAGCAAAGTTAAGGCAGTTTGGGCCCCAGTCTGCGACGAATGACAGTCTTTAAAAAAAAAACATTTTATTGGTATGATAGTCTTATTACTTATCAAGCATTGGTGATCAGCTTCCTATCAAGGCATCTCCTAAGGGGTTCGGGCATCATAACTATTGGAAATGTAGACAGATGGATGTGCAGAGACGTCTTCCCTGTGACAGCAAACGAGGCAGGACTATTGTTGAGAATGTAGAGATGTGGATGAATCCGTCAGATTGGAGTGTGTGGTTCACATTAGGAATTTTTTAATATGGAGGACATAAGTGTACAAGGATGTTTACTAGAGTAGTTTCTGCACTGCGCGTGTGGCAGTACTATGGCAAGCACTCTTTTAATGGAAATGTAAGAGATGCTGATCTAAATATTGCAAATCATGCTATATTGTTAAGAAGCAAACGTGTATCTGCTTTTCTACTCTGCGCAGTGTCAACGTTTCCTTCTCTGCTGAGCTGGTGTAGCTGTTGAACTTCAGGATTTTGCTATTGCTGCTAAGGATATTGTGGAAAATTAAGGAGTATATCATGGCTGCTTTACCTGCACCTAATTAGACCCAACACAGAGGCTAACTTGCCATCCAACTTGAACACAATACCTTCATATAAGGCCTCACCTTGCAGACAGTAAAGTTTTTTCCCTTATGTGTCATATATAAATTGCTTTGGATTGATCGGTAAAAGTATTTTTTGACTATTTAAGTTGCGACCTCTTCCAAGTGGATCTTGTGAGAAGTTGGCCTGGCATATGCTGTCCACTGTTCTAGTGGGCACCTTGCACCAGTCCAAACGACCCCTACTGATGGTAGGTTTAAAGACAACCTATATAGAAAGATATCCTAGTGGTAGCTATGGAGAGCAGCCTTCAGGCTAAGTCTTGGAGGAATGTAAAGCATCTTGTTTTACCAGACTATAATCTCATGAATGATCAAATGAATGGAGAACCACACCAGGTATATATATAAAATATATGTATTTATTCTAAACACATTCCTCTAGTGTCTTTATGAGGCTAGAGGCAAAAATACATTCAGTAAACTTATTTAGAACACAGTAAATTAGCACAATATACATTGAACCCTAATGGCATACCAAACCATATATTAAGAACCACGACTGACATAGATACAAGGCCTAGAGCCTTTAGAACCGCTGGGGCCACCAGGAACCACCCAAGGTAGTGACACAGGGAACGTGTACAGTGTCTAAGAACAGCCGCGAATCACCATTAACTTCTACGGGGAAAGTTGCGGTTGGAATTTTAAAGATTAAGGACACTTAGAAGAGGATTTAGAGCAAACTCCTTTAGTGCTAGGAGGTCCAAGAGTCAACACCCACGGGAGCTCTGGAGTACTCAAGTTACCTCACCCAGGGAAGCCGGGTGCAAAGGTGTCTATTCGTGTTGGGTTTTGTCGTGGATTTCAATGGAGAGCTTCTGCAAAATGCTGCTGGCGTCCAAGTGGAAAGTGTCCGTTTGGATCCAAGGGTGGATCAGAGATGTGAAGAACCATAAAGCAGAGGGGGCAGAGTCTGTGTCACATGCCAGTGACCAGGAAGGTGATGAAAAGATGCCAACCGATGTCTGGTGATTTCTGGTGCAGAAGGTGAAGCTTGACTCTTCAGCCAAGAGGACCAGGAGGTGTCGACAATGACCAGACGTTGGATTTGAGCTGTCCCATGAAGGATGTCGAGTGCTGCGGTGTCGGTATCCGGATTGGACCCAACAAGCCTTGGCAACAGCAACCCATGCAGAAAGCAAAGATTGGCATCGGTGCAGATAAGCAAGGTCTGAGGGACTCACCCTTTGGAGGGGAGTCAGAGCACATCTGGAGCAACCAGGAAAGCCCAAGAAACAGAAGAGTTACCTTCTTGGGGACCCACCAGTCGTCGGACCAGGGATCGCGAAGGAGCCTCGAGCAGAAATGCTAGAAGCGGGCCCATGGAACACTCGTGGAGTGTAGGGCCACAATCTTCAGTGCAGATGGTGCTCGGGGTTCGGACTACAAGTAGCCCAATGCCCAATGCACAACTTTGGGAAAGCTCGGTAAGTCGATGCACTTGCAAATGTGCACAGTGTCCAGGACTTCCGGTTTCACGTCACTCATGAGGTCCTCTGGGAAGTCTGGAAGTCCATGTCTTGAGTCGCAAATCCGTTGGGATCCGGCGGGAGCCTTGGAAATGCAGACCGGCAAGATGCTTCTTGGTGCCTGTTTGAACAGGGGAGTCACTCCTTGACCCCAAGGGAGATTCTTCAGTCTTCTAGTTGAAATAGAATGTCGAGGTTCCAGCAGATATGTTGCAGAGTTTCGTCCAGATGTAATCTAAAGTCTTAATGACTGGGATCCCATACTTATACTAAGTTAGGGGGTTAGACATACTCTAGGGACCCACCTATGGGAGGATCCTGGGAGGGGGGTGGTTACACCGCTTTCCCTTTGTCCTGTTTCGTGCCAGAGCAGGGGCTGAGTGCCGCTGCAACCGGTTTGAACTGGGGTATGCACAGGAACACCAAGTGTTCCCCCAGGACTGTCTGAAAAGCATTCTATAATGCACCCACCCAGCCCCAATACACTAAAGCCTGTCTGGGAGGTAGTTAGACCTCCCTGTGACAGGAAACCTATTATCCAGGCCTCCCCTGCCAGAGTTTTGTCCAGTAGCAGGAGGTCAGACACATGTCTGTGGCATCCATTTTGTGATGTCAGGGCTCTTTTAAACTATTACGGGTCAGGTAAGTGTGTACATGTCTTCTCCCTCTAGAAGGGTAGAATTCCACCCCCGTCGCTAGGAAGGGCGGGGGGTAGGATTTCAAAGTGTTTGACACCAATCATGACATGTTTCCATGCAGCCATTCCAAAGTTAGCATTTACCACGAGGTTATAATGCACTTAAGAGTATATGGTCTGGCTGCATCACAGAACAGCCTCAGAGAATAGATTCCGAAAGCTGCAGAGTGGTCCTGCTCATGCCTGGGCACCCTCTCACACAAAACCAAGCACTCTGCCTTCAGGATCGATAAGGCCTTCCATAGGAGTGACTTAAAGGTTTATATGTGTCAGTGATTAAAGGTAGATATAGGTAACCTATATCTTAGTAAGGGGTGCATTCACCACCTTACCCAGGCTGCAGTAGCAGACCTGTGGTGCCATTTTGGAAGGCTTCCTCGCGGTGGCATAATACACGCTTCAGCCCCTGGTAGGCCTCTGGGGTACCTATGCCCTTGGTACCTAATGTACCATATACTAGGTACTCACAAGGGTAACCCAGTAACCAATCTGGAGTGTACCTAAAGTACATGCAATCATTTTAGAGAAGAAACAGCTGGGCTGGGGTCCTGAATAGCAGGGCCCCAGCCAGACTAAAGTAAAAAAACAGTGATACACCAGCAAAAAGTGGGGGGGGGCACTAGAGTGCCCTTCAACACTCTAGAACTTTAGACAAAAGATCTGACTATCTGGGATGGACTGAGCACTGGGGAACCCAACTGCTTGAGAATTTCTTTGAAATCTCACATCTCTGCCCTTCTAGAAACTGTGATCTCAACATTCGGGCTCCAATATATTTCTTTTACCTAATTTATGTGCAAATGTCTGGCTCAACAGTGTACACGGCAAGAAAGCCACATATTGCATAAACTGATATCATGGAAGGCTGTGAACTGTTGCTAAATTAAGATTACATACACTTGATTTTTTAATTCCAGGCCAGGCAAGCTACAGGACCTGTTATATTACATCATAACTTCACACTCTCTAGTAGAAATCTACAAATTCACCTTTCATTCTGCTACTATTAGCCTCTAAGCCTTCTAAGGGATCTGTCTGCATCCTACATGCGTGGGGCTGAGTGGTGTGAAGACTGCACAGAGATGGCTCTTTCGTAAATGTATTTTTTGAACTGAAGGCATGGGCATGTGCCTAAGATGCTTTCTTCTGGTGGCTGCTGGGATCCATGTTAGGCTGTGTTATGACAGCCGGTGCCTTTCCATGAATAAATCTGGCTGTGGGACCCTCTGCATATGTTAGCAAAATTAAAACTGTACGTTGTTCAGGCAGAGGTCAAGAAGAGTCCTGGGGAGGCAACAACAGTATCAAGGAGCACAGCATGGTCGGTGTGTTACTCACCTGCACTCACACTCCTCCTGCTGACTTTGGAAGTCTCAGCCCTCTTGGCCAGCTGCAAAAGAAGCAAAACGTCAAGTCACAAGTCAGTACTAGCATCATGACAGCATCTCTGTACCAAAGCACTGCTGGAGAGTGAGGCTACCTCACTAGATAAAATATACAGAATATCAACAACAGAAACTTCCCCACAGAGTGTGTTACTTATGCTGTAATTTGGAAACTAGTGATGAAAAATATTCCTTAACTAACACTAAACTTTGTGCAACTGCGTGTTGTATGTGGCGAGTGCACCTTCTTCATCCCCTGAGACCTACTGACACAGGAGAAAAATAAGACATTACAAGAGGTATCATGAGGCATCCATGGGTAACATAAAAC
The DNA here is from genome assembly GCF_964261635.1 of Lissotriton helveticus. Taxonomy (NCBI): domain Eukaryota; kingdom Metazoa; phylum Chordata; class Amphibia; order Caudata; family Salamandridae; genus Lissotriton; species Lissotriton helveticus. The sequence continues at coordinate 136,276,049 of NC_136063.1, read as the reverse complement.
ACGCTTGGTACCTGCTGTCACCATTCCCCATCCTGCTACTGCCCCTCCCACAAATGAAACCTTTCCGCCACTTCTCTCAGCTCTACAGTATACGGTGGTGGCAAAGCAAAATGATGACATTACACCTGGATGCAATCAAAGTAGGTACTCAATGGTGTGACAGTACAGGAGCTGGCAGCAGCTGTTAGAATCTGCTACTTTATGTAAAAGCTATCTGTAGAAGCCATACACAGTATGGGCTGGATTTACATAATAATTTACAATTATGAGTATATTTACTACGTCTTGGCTATTCCCAAAATCCGAGTGTAAATGTACTTCAAAAGGGTAACTTACATGTCTCCTCCAAATTGAAGGACCTGGGGGCTAGTCACAAACATTCGGAGCTATTCACAAAGGTAACTTAAACTTTTGAGTAATTTACACATGTTATATACTCTCACATTTGGGAGTAACTTTACTACTTTTGGCTATTCTCAAAATCAGAGAAGAAAGTTACTCAAATGTGTAATAATAAATTCCAGGTATACATTACTCAAAAGTGTAAATTAACTTTATGTACAGCTTCGACAGTTTTCTGAAAAGCCCCGAGGCTTTTCAATCTGGTGGAGACATGTAAGTCACATTTTTGAAGTAAATTTACATGTGGATTCTCGGTGTAGCCAAAAAGTAATAATCTTCCTCAAAAGTGTAAATGATTTTGAAATGTAAGGTACATTTGTGAGTCAGCCCCCCTCTATTTATACAAAGTCCCTGGACCTGCATATTACATAGCTCGATGCGTCACCCATTGGTTCACTCTATCTTTGATGAGTACAGGATAACAGTTTAGCTGGGTTAGTGGGCAAAAGAGTTTGCCTGGCTTACGACGTGCCACCTTTGGGATTCTTCGGTAACATGAACGTCTACTAACTGGAAACAAGTGCTCATTCCTGGCTGAGCCACTGGTTTCCTTGGCAAGCCCTTTTCTGCCTCTGGTGCAAATGATTTGGAAAACAATATCAGACACAGATAGTGACCAGGACTCCAACAGCACTCCTTAGTATTGTGTAATTCTCACCAGTGGTGCTGAAACAATTTTCAGAGTGTGGTCCTACCATCAGTGCTACGTCACTGAAGTCACCGGGATAGTGAAATACTCAAGCATCACACACAAAACAAGTGTAGCAAATGAGCCACGTCCATTCAGTATTTTTGGAGCACACTACCGCAAATATATTACTAAAGCGCTATATGGTGGTGCACTGTCATTGACAGACAGTGCATTTTCCACTGAAATGACCAATAAATGTGCACAGATGTGTAGTTTTGCTGATGAATGGGGCAACACCAAGGGCCATATGTATCAAGCTAATTAGCATTCGCAAAGGCCGAAATTCTGCGAATTTCGGCCTTTGCGAATGCTAATTACCTAAATGGTATGTATGTAACATGTTTGATGCAAAATAAGGAATCGCAAAATTTGCTATTCCTTATTTTGCGATTGCACTTAAGGACTCGCAAATTTTGCAATTCCTTAAATACCATGTATCAAACAAAAAATATTCAAAAAATGCCATTAAGGATTCGCAAATTACCACCAACTTCTAGTTGGTGGTAAGTTGAGAATTCTTTTAAAAAAGCTTTTTTCCAAAAAACCAAAGGTGCCATATGACGCTCATACATGCCCTTAGGGCATGTATGTGCGCCATATGCCCCCAAATGTCTTTTTCAGGGGTGCAGCAGGGTGTTCTTGAGACACCCCTGCACCCTTGAAAAAATTCCTATATCGCAAATTGCCCCTTCATTCCTATGGGCCTCCTGGCCCATAGAAATGAATGGGTAATTTGCGATTAGCAATTTGCTAATCGCAAATTAGGAATGGTAAGGAATCGCTATAAAAAAGTGATTTTGTACATACATACCGATTTGCGAATTCTAAATAGCGATTCCTTAAAAATCGCTATTTAGAATTCGCAAAATGGAACTTTGATACATATGGCCCCAAGTGTCTTGGATTGTTTTTATCCTTTTAAAATATTTGTTTCCATCACGATTCAGAATTACAAAAGAAAGTGCTTCATTAGTGCTTTCCTAACTGCTGATATCTTTTGAAATGTTTGTACAGTTCAAGTTTTTTGTGTGTTAGAAAACAATTAACACCCTACAGCCTTTTATTTCACACAAGATTGTCACATAGTTCACATTACAAAATCCTCTCACTTTGCAGTCAGAGAATGAAAATCAAGCAGCAAACTCCATGTTAAAAGACAAAATAGGCAATTTGCCACAGGACAGGTCCTAACTTTAGCTCTATGTTAGAATAAAATCAAGATTCAAAGGCATATTCATTGCTCATTCACATTCAGAATGCCAGTATTTTGGGGTGCTGTGGTACCCCACCCCCATACCCTTACATCTAGCGCCTATGTTTTTCACTTCTCATACTGCATGACATTGGAGGATTGTGAATGGTGAAGGGAAAGACAATGGGTTACCCTTGTAATGTTATGGAGGGTCAACAGTTTTACAATGTTGTTTATGTTGCTCTACTCCTGGAATTCTGATTAATCGCTATCTGAATTCAGGAGCAATAGCGAGGGAGGGTAAAACAAGGCCTTAAAACTGACCACTGGCAGCATGCAACCTGTATCCTTTTAAAAGGCTGCTTGGATGCCACTCTTACACCAAGCATTCACTGGACAGAATGACATTCCCTTCTCTTCGGAGTGTAGGGTGATGCTGTGTAGCTATGTCTACCATCTATCAAAACTGTTAGTGATCTATAAAATGCATTACGAACCAATGGCTGCTTCAGTTCCGGCGGGCATCCATCGAACACATACACAGGCTTGATGCCATTTTCCAAGAGAGTAACCGTCCGGAAGAACAATCCCTGCAAGAGGCTGATGGAGAGAAAATATTAGGTATTAAACATCAACTAAAAAAGGTCATGAAATGGAATATCAGAACAGAGGAACAATAGGATGGGCACACCCTCACAGACCTGTCACTGTGTCACCTTCATTACTTCGAAGGGGGAATCAGCCATTCCAACGCAGCAGTTACCACGCACGCCGTTAAACGTGGCTGTTACCACGCATTTACCACTACCACGTATAACCTTTACCATGCAGGATTTTACAACACATATGCCTTTACCATGCATGTCTTTTACAAAGAATTTCATTGTAAAGGCATTAATAGTAACGGCGTATGCGTTTTCATGTAAGTATTAGTTAAGTGTATATATATATATATAAATATATATATATATATATATATATATATATATATATATATATATATATATATATATATTCACTGAAAAAAACATAGGTTTTACACCAGTTATAGTTAGCTGCAAGTTTTACTCGCATAAAACCATTGAAATTCCCACGTTACAGTTAGTTGGACTCACTATAACTTGCGCGTGCAATGCACTGCTGATGACGTCACGTATTACATCACTCATGACATGGTCAGTGACATCACTCATGACATCACTGATGACAACATCCGGTGAATGTGTGTCTTTTTGAAAAATAAATATTAGTGAGTAATGTTTAAATATTTAAATATATGTATTAGTGTTTCACTTTGTGTATAAGTGGCTGCATGGGTTGGTGAGTAGGTACATGTGTATGTATCTAGGTTATTAGATATTTTTCTTAGTATCAGTGTTTGTATGGTTTGGTGGGGGTATTACTTAGCACATCGATGCATGAATGACTGACTCTCTCTTTGTATGTGTTTTGAAGACAGCATATGTGCAGGACTGTATGGGTGGATGAGTGTGTATATGTGTGTGTTAATGAGTGAATGACTGTCTCACTAGTGTATTTATCAGTAACTACATATGTTTTAATCTAGTATATGTGAATATTGATGTATATAAGTGAGTATATGTGAGAGTAAGAGATTGTAAGAGTTCCTGTTTAAATAAGTATGTGTTTCTATAAGTGATTGTTTAACAGAGTAAGTATGTGTAAGTTTCATTAGAAGTAAGGTGGTAGTGTGTGTATAGCTGTATATGCAAACAAATGGATGCTCAATATTTACTTGCATGTGTGAGTATGTGTGAGAGTTACTTTTGGATGACTGTCGGTGTGTAACAGGATGTATAAGTATATCACTACATATGATGAGTCAGTATATGTATGACTGACTATATTGAACTGTTGGTGAATGAGAGCATGTGTATATAGATAATGGAATTATTGAATTGGTTGTTGTAAGTGGTATGGCTATCTCCATTTTTTTGTAAATTTTAGTTTCTATTTTTAAATATTTGTTTCAAGGGTTACATTACAGTGAAAGCAGGTCTGTCACTCTGTCACAAGGATGGTGTCATCAGTGATGTCATGAGTGATGTCACTGACCATGTGATGTAATATGTGACGTCATCAGCAGTGCATTGCACGCGCAAGTTATAGTGAGTCCAACTAACTATAACGTGGGAATTTCAATGGTTTTATGCGAGTAAAACTTGCAGCTAACTATAACTGGTGTAAAACCTATGGTTTTTTCAGTGAATTTAATAGGTTTTTTAAATGCTAATTCCTAACTATAACTGGTGTGAAACCTATGGTTTTTTCAGTGAATTTCAATGTTTTTTTTAATAGCAAATCTTAATAGGTATAGAAAGTGAAAAATGTTAAAACGAATTTTATATTGTATAAATATGTAATTTTTTTTTTTTTTTTATTTTTAACCTGGGGGCGCGTACCGGTGAACACGCGGGTAAGCGCAATATTACGGCGCGCCCCGGGGCGCGTCCCGGGGAGCGTCCCGGGAGGGCTATTCCCGCAAGCGAAAACAACATCGTGACGTATCGCGTACACGCGTGATGCGTCATATGACGCACAGCGTAATCGCAACCGAAAGCACGCGATCGCATACGATCGCGAAACGTCCTGACGCGCTTACGCTACGCACCCGCCGGCGTGCCCCGGAGCGCGACTACGGGCGCGGCCCGGGGCGCGTAGCGTAAGCGCGTCGAGTCATGTGACCTGAAAATAACACTTTCTATGGGTGCAGAACAGTTTTGGTTTCCAAATGAGTATAGCCTGGGTCTTGTGACCAGCGTGGGTCTTGTGACCTGAAAATAACACTTTCTATTGGTGCAGAACAGTTTTGGTTTCCAAATGAGTAAAGCCTGGGTCTTGTGACCTGAAAATAACACTTCTGATTGGTTCAGCACATTTTTTTTTTCCAAATGATAAAAAACCACACCTTTCTTCCTTACTCTGACTTTGTCCTTTGACTGAGGAAGACCTGTTTCATCTACAGAGACAATTCTTTTGAACTTTGAAATGGCTACTGTAGCAGCAACAGCTGGAGCATCTGCACCACCACCACCACCACCAAGAGGACCACCACAACAATACATTGGTGGTGAAGAAGAGGAGGAGGAGGAAGAGGAAGAGGAGGAGGGGAGAAGGTGGCTGCCTGAAGAAAATACCCCATACAAGCCAAAAGAACACATTGTATGGGAGTTTTTTTCTCTTCCAGAGGGCAAGAAAAAAGTTAATGCGGCCAAGGTAACATGTCGAATCTGTGGTGCAGAACTCTCAAAGGGCAATCCAGATAAAAAATATTCATTTGGTAATCATACCATGATTCGGCATATGACCCGGAAGCATCCTGCTAACTATTCTCGTGCAGAGATCAGGGAACTGGCCAGTCACCTCCCCCAGTGTTCAAGGGCCAGCTCCAAAAGAAAGCAACCCAGTCAATCGGGACCAGAAACAACTGAGACGATGCCTTGCATTCAGCAACAATTTGGTACTTTTAGAATCACTTGTACTGAATGTGGCAAGCTCATCGCCTATGGTGAAAAGAGCGTAAAGCTGATCGTCCTTGCTGGTCAGAATCACATTTGCCCCAAAAAAAAGAAGTAATTCTTTCCGTTTTTTGTTTTTTGCTCCAGTTGAGTCATTTTCAATTCCCCTTCTCTTTGTTTCTTCCCATAAAAAATACAAAAAATATATAAAACTGTTTTGAAAAGCCAAAAAAAGTACAAAATGTTCAAAAAACATTTTAAAAAAATATAAAACAACAAAAAGAATAAAAAAACAGTTATTTTCAGAACTACCTTTCATTTATAAAATGAAACCTATATTTTTAAAGGATCCCTGTAAATTTTTTGTCCTTAGGGTACGCGTACCGTGGCGCGCCCCCCCAAAAAAAGATTTCTTTTTTTAATGAAGCAGTTAGCATGAGGGAAGGACACAAAGAGAGTTATGTTAAGAGAAAAAGAGCTACAAGATGACCACAGAGGGATTGTTTATTACATAGTAAAAAATAGAGAAGGTGTAATTGGATGAAAGTGAGAAAAGTAAAATGACTAAAGGAGCGAAAGAAAGGAAGAGAGAGGAAGAACACTAAAGTAGACATAGTGTGAGACTGTGATTGGCTGTTAAAAGAAAATGAAAGGACAGTAAAAAATGGAGAATGAAGGGTAGTGGCGGAACCACGATAAATGAAGAACGATGAAAGAAAGTGAGAACAGACCAGGTAGTATAAGTAAAGAGGGGTGAAAGAGGGAGAAAAATTAAATTAGGATAACACATGGGGAGTGACAAAGAGAGAGGACAAAGAGAGTAAAGGAAACAGTACCTGAATAGGCTTAAGTAAAACAGCAAAGAAAGATAAGTAATGCAGTGTGTGTGACTTATAGGGAGTCAGTGGGTGTAGGTCGGGCTGTGGGTGTGTAAGGTGTGTCTGTGGGTGTGGTTGTGTGGAGTGTTTCGGTGTGGGTGGAGGTGAAGGTGTGTGAAATATGTGTGAGAAGTGTATGAGTGTGGGGTGTATATGTGTTCGATGTATGTGTGTGTATGGAATGTGTGTGTGTGTGAGAATTGTTTGTGTGGATGAGGTATGTGTGTGGTATGTGTGTGGGGTGTATGTTACAGGTGTGTGTATGTGTTGGGAGGGGGATGAGGTGTATGTGTAGGAGTAAGTTAAATAATTAAGAAAAAGAGAATGAGTGAAGAAGCAAAGGAAGGGAACAGAGGGTAAGTGAAGTAAAGAATAGAGATTGAAAGAAGTTGAATATGAGAGGGGAAATAGGGAAAGGGGAGTAAACATGTAGAATAAGAATAAGTGAGGGAAGCAGAGTAAAGACACAGGAATGAGGTAGATTGAGAAAATGTTAGTGACTTTAAAGCAAAGGGTGATGACAAACTACATTTTTTTAGTCATACTTACCATATAATAAATGTAACTGTAATTAATTTTTTTTACTACACTTTGTATCTGTGAAACAGAGAAGACAAAATAAGTTATAATTAATAAAATATGTATTTTAAATTAAAAGATACAAATGAAGAGGTTACAAATCCTAACGCTCTATTTAGAAATAAAGTTAGAGTGAAGGACACAGAAAGGGAAATAAACTAAGGTAGAAGGACAAAAAGAGAGAAAAAGAAATAGAAGGAGAGAAAATTACAAAGGGTAAGGCATATAGATTCACTGACAAAAAGAGAGAGAAGAACAGAGAAATTAACTGAAGGTAAGAAAGATACTAAAACAATGTGAGTTAGCAAAACTAAATCAGGAAACAGAAGTAAGTAAAAAGATAAAGACTGAGACAGAAAACAGTCTAATTAAGGATGCATTTAGAAGAATGAGGAATAGAAGTTAACTGAGAGTAAGTGAAGAACAGTCATAGAGTGAAAGGATGAAGGCAGACAGGATAATATACAACGATTGAGGGAAATGGACTGAGGAACTTATAAGGTAGACACACCAAGAGAAAAACTAAGTGAGGTGGAGTACAATGAGTGAGAAAAGTAAATGAGTAAGTGAGCAAAAAGAAGGAAAGAGAGGAGAAGACGACTAAAACAGTGGTACTGAGAGAAAATAATTTGGTGATGAAAGTAAAGAGAAGGACATTGAAAGAAAGGAAATGAGGGATAGTTATGGAACCAGAGTAAAATAAATGGGATGAAGAACAATGAGAGAGGAGCAGTGAAGTTGTTGTAAAAGAAGTGATAGAAGGTAGATAAACACAAGTGAACATAACACAAGTAGAGTGAGGCACTGAGGACATAGAAGTAGTGAACGAAAAATAGAGAGAAGAGGTCAAAAGTAAGGAGCAAACAAAGATAAGCGAGGGAGAGTGGGTGATTTATAGTGATAGAGTGCAATAATACTGCTGAGTGAGTAAACAGGAATTACTAAAAGAGCAAAGGAGGAAAATACGGAAAAGAGAAGTAAAGCAGAGAGACTGAAAGCTGAAAAGTTATGCAAGGGAGAGACGGGATGCACACAGTTGAAATGAGAATGAGGGGTTGTCAAAGAAGTGGAGTAAGGGAACGGGGGTTACAGAGAGTGAGAGAAAGACATTATAAGTGAGTAAAAAGAGCTGAAAGAGGATGGAAAAAGGAAAGTAAGTGTCAGAGAATGGGAATACAATTTAATTTACACAATCCAAAGTATAAAATAACTTGTACAACATGTTATATAGTTTATTTTTGCTGTTCTCAGAATATATTGAATTTCACTTAAAACAGTGAGTTCAAATTACTCATCATATGACAGCGGGGAAAAAAAAACACAATCTAAAAGATTGTGTTTTTAAAAAAAACCTTAAATACTGACAAATGACAAATGTACGCTAATCTTAGATTGACTTACTTTTCCTTGAGGCCAAATACTGTATCATGGTGGTCCTTTTCTCGTTGGAAAGTACTTTGCTGTTCACTTAAAAATCCATTTCATCGACTTTCTATAAGAAAAGCTCCAAGAACATCTGAAATATTTTCAATATTTTCATATACTCCTTTTTTTCAGTCATGACTCTTTACTCATTCCTGCACCTTTCCATTTGGCCAAATAGTGTCAGATGTATGAGTATATGTTCAAATTAATTCTAAGGCACTCTGAAATGACCTTTTTCCCGACGTTCTGAAAGAAAGGCTCTACAACATTTTCACAATATTTAAGTATTTGGAAAACCATCTCTGACTCACTCATGTTCATCATTTTGTATAATATTAATATCACTTACTATGAGATCCACTTACAGTACCTATATAACAAGTCAATTTTTTATATTGCCTGGATCACTTTTACTCTGAATATATTTTTAAACAGCAAAATAACCTTTATTAACTGCTCCCGTCTTCATTGGCCAATTACTTTTACCTAAATTTTGGCTGTAAAAACACTAGGTATGAATTTATAAAGCCAAAAGGCAAACGTTGTTTGAAAGTCAAATGAGTGTCGTTACATTGGGTCCAACCTTTAGAAGTTTTTAAATAGCATGTGTAATGCCCTGATGTTGTAGAAGCACCATCATGAAAAATAATAGCCACAGTTGCAAAGGTTCTTCCTGATATCGATAACTGAGAAGCCACGAAATTTTTAATAGAAGTTGTCAATTTAGTTCCATCAGGTCTACATCGTTGGAACATTAAAATGACATAGTGACCATAATTTTGTAGAAATAATGTGGACAGCATTGTAGACTTACATTGGGTACACACCATATTGTGATCCGCTGCTTTAACTAGATTATTAAAAGGCACTGATTTGCAGTCTGGTAAAGTCAAATATATAAATCTTTCAGAGTCTATTCTAGTAGTACTTGATGAAGCACAGTTATCACAGTCATGTTGCCATTGAAAAGGTTAAAAAGATTTTTTATATCTACTCCTTCATCTTCCAATACATCAAACATATACATTAACAATTCCTGACAATCCTGCTGAATTATCTGTGAAAATTGATTTTGACCTGAACATATGTCTACAAGATTTCTAATTTCTGAAACACTTTCTATTTTTCCTCTATCACTACTACATTTCTCTAACACAGAATTCAATAAACAGCACAATGTTTGTTCCCGATTTTCGACAATCTGTTTTTGTAAATTTTGAAGAAAAAAACAACATTAACTACTACATTAGCATAGCAGTTGACACCAGAACGGTTTTCAAACTGAAATCCAACAACATCTTCAACAGAATCCTTTTTCTTTCTCTTTACAATTACACTTTTATCTACTTTTTGCCTTTTTGCTGATACCTCACTGCAATTAATCTCATTTCTTCTTTTTCGGCCTACCACACGTTTTTCAAACAGAGGATATTGAGGCAAATGTGGAGCATACTCTCTTCTTAACCTATTGTATTCTTTAACACAATCTAGATCAGCACAAATCTTTGTTTCATCACACTCAATCAAATACAATCCTGATAAAGTTCTGACTCGTGATAATGCCACATATGCCATACCCTCTTTAAACACAGAACTTCCAATGTTCACCAAAGCACTATCTACACTTAAACCTTGAGATTTATGAATTGTCACTGCATATGCCAAACAAATAGGAAACTGTTTTCGGTGAACATATAAGTCTTTCACGAGCAAAAATCTAGCTGAACAACAACAAATTTGTTCTATTTCATCAATCACATCAAATTTAATTTTTAAAATTTCAATTTCATCTCTATTTTTGTAATTCACAAAACCAACAACATGACCCATTGCTCCATTTACCAGACCTCTTTCAACATTTAAATTCCTTCTAAAAATGATACGACAATTCAAACACACATTCAGAGTCTTTTCAAAACCAGCAGTTTTAGATATAGTCTTCTCTAATGAATCCAATTTTGATTTCAAATTTTCAGACAAAACAATTGTTGCTCCCATATGCTCTATTTTATCTGTAGCTTACAGTTTCACTATCTCTTCATTTTCTAAGTTTAACATTTTGTTGTTGAACATGGAACATTCTTTCAGAGTTGGCATCAAACATATGCCAGATTTCTTCTCTTTAATTTTCATACAAATATTCTCTGGAAGAATGTTTTCATTTGGGTACAAATTTGAAATTAACCGTCCATGTAAAGCTTCTTTCCCTTGCTGACTTATTTTTCCGACTCTTACATCTTGTAAAATATTTTTATAATCGTCATCCTTTGCCTGCCGCATATTTTGAAGCAGTTCTGCATATTTGAAGTTTAACCATATATTAATGTTTCCAATGCTTCTTAGGCACTTCCTGGTATCTTCATGCGTGAGCATTTTGAACACAGGTTGTCCTTTCACTGGAGTCAACTGCAGAAGATCTCCAAAAACAATAATATGTTTTCCTCCAAATAAGACATCATAGTCTGTTCTAAGAATTTCTTGCATTCTCAAATGCACAAAAGCAAGCATTATATTTGACACCATGCTTACTTCATCAATGATAAGAAGTTTCATTTTCTTCAGGACTCTCGAAACTTCGGAACACGCATCTCCAGATAGCTTGTGATATTGCAATTTGTTATCATGCTCCACTGGCAGCATCAGTATACAATGTAAAGTAATCCCTTTAATATTATGTGCTGCCAGCCCAGTTGGAGCGGTAACAACACAAGACAGCGGTGATTCAGTCCTTTTCTGCAGATAAGATGCAATTGCTTTAATCAGAAAACTTTTTCCAGTTCCCGCTTCTCCACTCACGTACAGTCGGACAGGCTTAAATGATGTACATGAGCACTCTTTCTTCTCATGACTCAATCCAAGTTCAACCTGTTCTGTGACTTCGTCATATATCTGTTTCTGCTCAAGGTTTATTTGTTTCACCAAATCTTCTAAATTAATGACATCCTCTTGAGCTTGCTCCATAGCTCTTTCCACCTCATCCATGGCAGTGGCAGCTTCATTTTGGATAATTGGTCCTCCTAGTGGATCCTGACTCAATGAAGCAGAACTCTGACTGCCTTGAGAACTGTCTCTCGTAATCTCTGCAGCAATTGTTGCTTCCTGCTCTATTTCTTCATTAAACATTTGCAGATAATTTGGAAAAACAGGACATTCTATGGTATCCTTCGTTGCATTAAAAGAGTCTTCATAACAGAGAAAATCTCCAAGTAGTTCCTCTTCTTTACGCCATGGTTTAAAGAGTTGCAAAAGAGCTAAATAATAAAATTCTCTTTAATCTGGATTATCACAACTCAATTTTCCATGATTAATCAAATGACCTTTTTTCTGTTTCACTAGACATCCTTCACATCCAATGACAGCATATATTCCATTATTGATATTTTCTCTGATGTTCCTCTTATAAATATATCTTTGCAGAACTTCATAGAGACAAGCGTTCTCAAAGTGAGGACCTCTATTTGGATAGTATGTATCCAACATGTTTGTCTTCAAAATATCTGTACTTTCTGGTTCTTTCTACGCCAAATACTCTATCTCTTGTACAGATTTCAAAACTCGATTTCGTGTTGCAGCAAGACCTAGACTCACCCAAATGATGGTTCTAGATTTGGCATAGAGACTTGCTGACGACAATCGATCAGAACATTCATATGCTCCAATTTCTCGATGCGACAACATCTTCAGACTGTAACTGTATAATTTCTTGCTTAGGCTCTTTTCATGTGAAATGTCCTCCCACATTTCCTTCAGTTCGGTCTTTTCTTTTTTTGTGATGTAAGACGTCACATATCGAGCCACAGCAATAGAGTTGTCAGCAACGAATTGAATATCCATGTTAGCATTCCACATGGACAAAATCACTGGGTTGTAGTCGTTGATGTACTTGGACGCTTCGTTTCTTTTTAAATTGTATGTATTTTTGGGTGATTTCCTCGTCACAGTATTTCGCAGAGAAGACATCAAATTATTTACTCTTCCTTTAGAAATCACTGGTCGTGGAAAGCCGAAACGACATTTTGTGTAGAACTTGTCCTTGTTTCTGAATTTTCGACGACCGTACTTTCCACAACGATGGGATTGAAAGCATAAAACTTGTTGCCTTAAACTGTTTTCTTCGGTAGTTTTCGGAACAGCACATGTTGAATACTCTTCAATGAAGCTAATCACTGTCTCATCCGAATCTGTTCCAAATTTGGGTGCATCTTTAATCCATAACAACATATGTATGTGAGGAGCACCTCTCGCTTAATACTCCTTTCTCCAAAAGAAATCCAAAACCTCTCCAAGGGGAGGATTTTTTTTGTTGGTAATAAAAGACATCATAGCTTCAAATCTATGATTGAAATATCTGCATACATTCACTGGATCCAAAGAACACAGTTCTACAGGTGTTTTGAATTCTATATTTTGTATATTTGCATTTGCCTCTCGTAGAAATTGAAGTAAGTCCTCCCATGCATACTCGGCACAGCTAAGAGTGAGGAACCATGTAGGAGTTCCTAAGTTTCTTAGCATACATTTCAATTCCCCATGACGACGGTACCAATACTCGTTTGTACCACGCTGACATGCCATGAGATTGATTAGATGACATTCTAAAATATTATCTTGCAGATTCACTTTCTCCATAAAGCCCCTCGCCGAAACATTTTGCAGATGTGCTCCACTTTTCAGTATATGGTTTACTGCATAAGAAAGCCCAGACAAGTCACTTTCATACAGTAGATGAAACAAATAGGGAATGCATTGACGAAACCATGGATCTTCAGCATATAATCTTACAGTTCGATATTCAGATGCAGGAATTTGAAGTGGACGATCGTCATATCGTCCACCTCGACCTGTTGGAAATAGCTGTGGAAAACAACAAGCTTCCAAACTTTGTTCCCATACACTAATGGGACTTCCTTTTGCTGCTTTCATTTGAAACAATTCAATTGCATTCCCCATTACTTCTTTGGAATGCAAAGGATGAACAGTATAATGTTCACATATTTCTTCACTTCTAGACACATCAACTTTTTCAATTTGGCCGCCTGAACAATCACTGTCTTCATCTGCAGCTGTTTCCTCTACTGCAACACATACATCTTTGTAATACTCATTGTTTTTGACTAAATACAACGTTGCCTTTTTGACTTTCCTAACATCCACTAAATCTTGCCAGATTTTTTTACTCTTTGTCGGAACCCCATTAACTAGAATAACTAAAGGTTCCTCTTCTACTTTTTCTATACCAATTGTATCAGTATATTTTTCTTAAATCTAGGGGCAAATAAACAACTCTTCCCTTTAATCCTCTCTGCAAATCTGTAGGAGGCAATTTCCCTATCTTAGGCTCCATGCGAACAATTGCCTGAAAAGGATGGACACATTGAATCAAAATAGACTCATATGTATTTAAATCCATCAATTCACGGGGAATGTCGACCAACTCCAGATTATTATGAACAGCTCTAGCAGGCCTTCTGTTTTGATTTAATTTATCATAACAATATTTACAAATACGCTGATCAGAACTCAAATCAAAACAATTCTCCACCCACAAATAAGTTGCAAAATCTTTCCACTCATAATTATTCATCTTTTTTTTTTACATATAAATCAACTAATCTAGTTTGATGCTTATAATGACTTCGTCGACAACACACACAAGTAAAATTCGGCCTTTCACTTGATTTCACCGTAAACCTGGTAATTTCCTGCTCAAACTTTTCTGTATTTGAAATCTGTACATTGTCTTCCACATTACCTTGAATTGCTATGTCAATTTCTACACTGTCCTCTTTTTCACCAAAATAACAAATCTCAATTTCTTCACAAATCTTCTTCACATCTAATTCAGTTCCATGCAAAAGAGCACTGTTTAATTGTTTAAGCTTAAGTGCTGGACTTTTTGCATAATACAACATTTTCACTAATTTCCTCATTTTGGTATGATGCACTGCTAACATCTTAAAATGATGAAAAACACTCTGACAGACTTTTCTAGAAAGACAAGCCAGTGAATGCCCTTGCAAACGTGTGTTTTCTCTCACTCTGCAAGGATCTAAGTCTTGCAACAACTTCACTTTCTGCTTTAGACTTTTCTTACTATATGTACGTAAGAAATTACAAAACAAATCAATTGATTCCTGTCGCACACTACAAATAACACTACACTTCCAAGTGTACACTGGACCCTTAGTACGTCTCCCTAAAACTTCATCAGTTAACACCTCTTCTGGTTCTCTAAGCACAAGTTTCTCTTTTTCAATCGGACAACCATCTTTCACCTCATACGCTCGACCACTGGTGTCAACTGCATGCACTAAATCATTATCCTGGAAGTAACTCTCCTCATTAAAAAATGGCTCACAACTTGAACTGTGCATCCATTCTCCGGAAAAAACTTTACAAAAATTAGTCCGATTAATTACTCTTTTCCATCTACTGTTTGATTTGAAAACATCAATTGTCTTGTTAAGTGTCCTAATTCTATTGATTATTAAAATAAATAATTTTTTCTTAACTTCAAAAGCTTGATCAACAATCTTCTCTACACTTTTCTTTTTCTTATAAAAAGCAGCTCTCTGTTTACATTTCCTAATGTTTTTTAACAAATTTAAAACCACCCTATTGCGAAACATTCGTTTACGAATGTCTCGAAACTGATTCTGCCTTATATTCCTATACATATTATTCTCTCCTGCTCCAGTTGTAGAATTCCTTGAGGTTGTCTCCTTCCTTTTCAAATTTACTCTCTCATTCTCTTTTTCTACATGCTGTCCATCATTTTTTTGCAATGTCCATATGTTACGTATGAAAGACTTAGTTCTCTTACCAGGAGCTTTGTTCCTGTTTTTTGAAGTATTTGTTGTGGAAGAGTGCTATAATTCCGTTGCTCTTTTTGTTTTTTTACGGTTATGTTCTTTTCTTCGCCTTTCCCTTGAAGGCATTTTGTCTTACTCTTGAAATCTTGATTTCAATCTGTGTTAAAGAAAAAAATAGCACATTATAAATCACTATTACCAAACAACAAAGCAATCACAAAAACCAAACAGTCTATTCAGGGTTACAGATCAAGTCAAGATTCTCCAGGGGTGCAGAAGAGGTGAGGCCTGTATTGAAGACTGTAGTGGAACACAGCTCTGTCCACAGGTACAAAGTAGGTGAGACCTGTGTCTAAGAGTCCAGTAGGGGATAGACTTCATGAAGTCTAGTCCACTGCACTCTTATATAAAGGCTTCACCACCTATGCCTCCCAGGAAAGGCCTCTCTCCCACTACAGTCTTGAACATAGATCTCACCTCCTCTGTCCATCTGCACATGCCTCACCTCATCTCCACAATCTACTTCCTAATCTCAGGTAAAACAGGTGACATGATTGTGAAAAGATCAAAAAAAATTATGTAATCATGCACACACAATTTATTTTTTCTCAAAAATATAAAACACATTACTTTGCCCTATAAATGTTTCAGTAGTGTAATGAAAAGCTTATACATATCACCTTATCTCTGTTTTTCAAATGTTATTCTAAAAAAAGATTATGAGGCCTAAGCAGGACTGCTCATGTGATGAAGCCTGTCCAGGGGAGCACAAAACGTGAGGCTTCTGTCCAAGAATGCAGTGGACAAGACTAAACTGGAGTAGTGTGCAAAAAAAAGATGAGCCTCATTTATTAAACCCTGTGTCAATTTTGCACTACTGATGCGTCATTTTTTGTGACGCATTGGCGACATAAAACATATACTTTGTTGCACCATATTTAAAAAGTGACGCATGTAGGTAGATGCGTCATTTTTTAAACCTCTGCGCCACATTATACCTCTGTCAGGTGTAATGTACACAGAGGTGTCATTTCTACACAAAAAGCCTCGTAATAGTGATGCAGTGAAATCTATAACATTTCACTGCGACACTTTTGGGACACTGTTACATCAAAATCCTGCACCTGCCTCACAGCAGGCATAAGACTGAAGCAAACGCTTTCACATGGGGCTTTCCCTATGTGATAGGATTCTGACACCAAAGCAGCAGTGCAGATCAGATGAACCCTGTCCAGGAGAGCACAAAAGGTAAGGCTTGTATCCAAGAGTGCAGTGGACAGGACTAAACTGGAGTAGTGTCCCAAAAAAGATGAACCTCATTCATGAGGCCCTGCATTAGTTTTACACTGCTGATGCGTCACTTTTTGTGACGCATCGGCAGCATAAAACATGTATCTTTTTGCACCATATTTAAAAAATGACGCATGTAGGTAGATGCGTCACTTTTTAAACCTCTGCGCCACAATATACCTCTGTCAGGTGTAATGTACACAGAGAAAGTGCATTCCCCCGCAAAATGCCTCGTAATAGTGACGCAGTGAAATCTATGAGATTTCACGACATCACTTTTAGGACACTATTACATCAAAATATTGCACCTGCCTCACAGCAGGCATAAGACTGAAGCAAATGCTTTCACATGGGGCTTTCCCCATGTGATACGATTCTGACACCTAAGCAGCAGTGCAGATGATATGAACCCTGTCCAGGGGAACACAAAAGGTGAGGCTTGTGTCCAAGATGAACCTCATTTATATGGCCCTGCATCACTTTTGCACTGCTAATGCGTCACTTTTTGTGACGCATCGGCGGCATAAAACATGTACCTTTTTGCGCCATATTTAAAAAGTGACGCATGTAGGTAGATGCGTCACTTTTTAAACCTCTGCGCCACATTATACTCAAAAATGTAAAAGCCATTCATTTTCCCCAAAATCGTTTTTGACATCACATTTAGGAAACACAGCACAGGTCCTATGTACAAGCATTCCATGTCATTACTGAAACCTCACTATTTTACAAAATACAATTCCTCTATGCAAACAAACTCAATATGCTTCCTACACTGAGTTAACACAGGTAACATCATTGTAAAGAGTCAAATTGACGCCTGTGTCTAAGAGTGCAGTCAGGGATAGGCTTCATGAAGCCTAGTCCACTGCACTCTTAGACACAGGCCTCACCACCTACGCTCCCCAGGAAAGCCCAAACATGTACCTTTTTGCACCATATTTAAAAAGTGACGCATGTAGGTAGATGCGTCACTTTTTAAACCTCTGCACCACATTATACTCAAAAATGTAAAAGCCATTGATTTTCCCCAAAATAGTTTTTGACATCACATATAGGAAACACAGCACAGGTCCTATGTACAAGCATTCCATGTCATTACTGAAACCTCACTATTTTACAAAATACAATTCCTCTATGCAAACAAACTCAATAGGCTTCCTACACTGAGTTAACACAGGTAACATCATTGTAAAGAGTCAAATTGACGCCTGTGTCTAAGAGTGCAGTCGGGGATAGGCTTCATGAAGCCTAGTCCACTGCACTCTTAGACACAAGCCTCACCACCTACGCTCCCCAGGAAAGCCCAAACATGTACCTTTTTGCGCCATATTTAAAAAGTGACGCATGTAGGTAGATGCGTCACTTTTTAAACCTCTGCGCCACATTATACTCAAAAATGTAAAAGCCATTCATTTTCCCCAAAATCGTTTTTGACATCACATTTAGGAAACACAGCACAGGTCCTATGTACAAGCATTCCATGTCATTACTGAAACCTCACTATTTTACAAAATACAATTCCTCTATGCAAACAAACTCAATATGCTTCCTACACTGAGTTAACACAGGTAACATAATTGTAAAGAGTCAAATGTATTTCTTTAAACATGCACACATTCTTTATTCCTTTTAAAAAATGTAAAAGCCATTCATTTTTCCCAAAATCGTTTTTGACATCACATTTAAGAAACACAGCACAGGTCCTATGTACAAGCATTCCATGTTACTACTAAAACTTCACCATTTTACAAAATACAATTCCTCTATGCAGTAAAAACTTTTTACCAAGCATTATCAAAAAGCATGACACAAAGCAACATTAAAAAACCACAATTTGCTTCCAAATCTTCTCCATAGAGTATACAAGTCTCTATGTATATTAAATGAATCATAACTCACCTTTACAAATGCTCTAGGAGATTCACAACAGTGTCAGATACACCCACCAATATTTCTTTAGCAGAGCAAAAGGTATGTTCTCCAGACACTGCAAACCTTAATGGCACAGAAAACCTCTAATTCTACACACATATTGCTCATGGTAACCAATCAAAACTCTTCCCTCTGTATCTTCAAACCAACACCCTTCCCCCCCTCAGCCCTTTCTACCTGTTACCATAGCAACTCCCTCCTCACTGAGCTCTCAGGTTTAGAAGTTTATTCTACAATGTTGCAAATCACCTCAGCAAGGATGTTTGACCTGCGAATACACCAGCTTATCTGGTGCAATGTTTCTTTAAATGACTTTTTTTTAACCATTCAAATTACTTCTTACACAGAACACAACCATGCACCCTAACTTACAGTTTTAAACTATCTCAATCTACCAATCATTGCTTGTGATTCAAGAGCACTGAAAGTCCACAGTTTCTTTTTTGCAAACTCCTATTGTTCCAACTTCCATTTTATTCCCACACTTCATCTAACTGCACCAGAACCTCCTCTCACCATGTATTCTGTCTGGATTATTGGACATAGCTACATTCACTGGGCTCAAAGGTATGCAGCTACCAGAAATTTTCACAACCTTGATTTACCAAATGTGAACATTAAATGGATTGGCCAGAGAGGATTAAGATGTCACCAATTGATACCATTGGTGAAAACCTTTTTGCATTTGCCACACCCTAACCTCATAATTCTGCACTGTGGTGGAAATGACTTAGGCACTTTGACTGGGGTAGGTCTGGAAATGCTTTTAAAGGACACCTTTGAACAATTGATGGCACTTTTTCCTCAAACTGCCTTGGTATTTTCCAATATATGCCAAAGACAGAAATGGATGTGATCCAACCAATTTTGTCCACAATTTGAGAAAGCACGGAAACATGTGAATAAATCTGTTTCTGCTTACATGAGAGACTATGGAATGGGTTCAATATACAACAACAACTTGCGTTACAACATGCAAGATATCTATTGAGGAGATGGTGTCCACTTCTCAGATGAGGGGAATAGAATATTCCTCCTGAATTTAAGACTGTGCATTGGTACCTACTTGTAGGTACCTAAATCAGCCACAGAACCCAAAAGCTCTTTTCCGGGGTACCCTATCTCTGATCACTCCAAATGATTATCTTTTTCTAACTTTTTTCACTATTTTTCACCAAAGTACGCTCCCCGGTACGCTCCCCGGTGCGCGTATATGGGCCTCCTAAGCCCCCCTCAGAAAACCTAGAGGGACAGGGAGTGCCTACTGTGCCCCCTTATACCCATTCCCAACGTTGTTTGTCCGCCATTTTCTGACTCAAATCTACCGAAACAGAAAATGGAGGACTCCCGTTGCGCTTACCGGTACGCGTCCCGGGGCGCTCACCGGTAAGCGCTCCCAAACAATGTTAAAAATTAATTTACATAAAAACCACTGGAGACACTTTCACCAAATACAGAATAGCTCATACTACATACCAGTCCCTATCATTTTCCCAAATTAGGTGGAATTCCAATGAGCCATTTAGCCTGTAGACCTCTCTAAATATCCTGAGGTAAATTACTTCACAAAAACACATCTGAAGTGTTAGAATTGACAACCAATTAAAATGTTACTTTCATTTTCTATTTTTTTTTTCTGACATTTGATTGGTTATGTACATGAAAATACATAAAGAAAGAGAGGGAAACCCAGCCATTTTGACTACTACCTCCTGAAGTAGATTTCAAGAAAATTTTCACTGAGAACTTAAACTGCTTTTTGAAAGGTAAGTTGTTATTTTGAAAACTGAAGTATGTTGTGTACTTTAAGTTAATTGGGAAAACTTTTTCTGATCGTTTTATACTATCCCTCTGTAATAGTTATAGATTTAGATAGACTTCTCTGTTATAGTTATGGATGGATTTAGGCTTGTCTTGTATAATTATGAATTTACTTAGGCTTCATCACATACACTTTTTTATATTTCTACTTCCAGTCTGATATCATACACTACCCAAAGATAAATTCACTGTTAAAAAATCCAAACTACCCGTCTGAACTTAAACCCAACAGTGCCCTATCTCTACTGATTTTTTTTTTTTATGCAAATTTCAGCACGAAAATGGAAGGAGAACAAAACGTTTCCTTTGAAATTGTCCTAGAGACGAACAATGAAGAAATCATTGAACCCAATGACTTGGAATTCATGGATGAATCACGAGACCATGAACTTCTACAATGTGTAGAATCTGTGGATTTGCTCATTCAAAATGAGGACGTTTCTGACAGTCAAATGATAGAAGTTATGTTCATTCAAAATGAGGACATTTCTGACACTCAAATGATAGAAGTTATGTTTAATTTGGAAAAAGAATCTGAAAAATAAATGTATATTTAATAATTCTAAAATTGTTTGAGACATTATTCATTTTTATATGTAATTCTTAAACTAGTACCAAATTGATTATAATGTAAAGTCAGACTTATAGTATACTGTGCAACTTTTTTGTGTTACATAGTAATTTTGCTCATAGATACTTCCTTTCTCCCACTATATTATCTCCAATGTGTATTTGACATCTCTTTTTCATCTCCTGCCTCCATGTTCTTTCTGCTTTCCTGACAGACTATGATATGGATTCCATATAGCACAATAACTTCTGTAACAACATCCAAGATATCTACAGAGGAAACGGTGTACATTAAATTTAAGACTCAGCATTGGTACCTACATGTTGGTACTTAAAACACCCAAATAACACAACAACTCTATGCAGAGCTACCCTACCTCTAATCACTATAAATTATTATTGTACTGTTTCACTGGGTTAACCTTTTGGTACGCTCCACGGTGCGCGTACCGGGTGCTCCCCCCGCGAAAATCGAAAAAAAATTAAAAAACATTTTCGTCCCGCGAGACCCTTTTATGGCCCCCACATCAAACCTAGGGGGTCAGGGGGGGTCTACCCTGCCCCCTTTTGGTCATTTCGCCCTTTGATTTTTGCCACCTCTTGTGTCTCGATCCTACCGAGACACAAGATGGCGGCCGCTGCGGACTGTTTTGAATGTTTACAGACACCCGAGAGCCAATCAGCTTCCCGTGCGCAAGTCGCGTGGCGCGCCCAGAGCGTTCCCCGGTACGCGTACCGGGGCGCGCTTATAGATATATACATTTTATTTAACCTAAATTACTCAAAATCCTCTGGAACACATATCTTGAGACATAGCAAAGGCACATCGGGCTACCAGTCCCTACAATTTTGCCAAGTTTGGTGAAAATCCATTCAGCCGTTCGAGCTAAAAGTGCGACCGACCGCCCTATGGAAATTAACATGGGGAAAACACGTTTTGGGACCCCCCTTTTATCTCGGCCCCCGCTTGACGAATCCCCCCCCAAACTTTCAGGGAAGGAGCGGAGAGCCGCGAGGCAAAGTTGCTGAAAAATTCAGGCTGATTCCTCAACCGGCGCCAAAGTTATTCCAAATAGAATGTTGCGATTTCCCTATGGAAATCAATCCTAACTATAACTACCTACTGGCGACCGCCAGTAGGTAATATATATATATATATATATATATATATATATATATATATATATATATATATATATATATATATATATATGTATATATTAGGAAAATGTTTTATAAAGGGTTTAGGGGGGCATTTTTAGGGTTTATGGTGGGTATGGGTTGCATTTTTTAACGTTGTGAGTTATACCAGAATGCATGGTTCCATCATACATCCATTTCGGAGTACTTAATAACATCCAGACAAGGACACACAGAATTAAAAAGCAGATTTTGCAGCAGGGCTGCCAGGCACATCCACACTACCCATCACTTACCTACTCTCTGCACCAAGGTCCCCATTGAGGCTTCACTCAGGACTGCAAATCCTCCATCAGGACCCAGAGGATAAAGGCTGTGCCACCATTGGGCAGCTGACCTGAGAAATATTTGAGGCACCAAGGGCAAGCATGTTGACCACAGTTTGCCTTGCACTACATTTTATGTAATGTTATACACATTTATATTGTGCCTATTAGTATTAGTATAGTATTTGGGCACTGTATGCAAGAAGGAATTGTAGAGTAAAACTATTTTAATCAGTGGCAAAAAGAGCGGGAGGGCAGTCTCGACAGGGATGTGGCATTAACCTGTTTGTGTAACGGAGAGGGTTCTAGGAGAACACAATCCGTGCAATTACAGATGATCATTCCAGAGAAGGTGAGATCATAAGTGTGCACATTCTCACAATCATCAGCCTACTGAAACTGCATGCATTCGTTAACCAGGCAAAAGGTCAATTTACACCTAGCTGGATGGTGTTCTTCGACTCCAGACCCTACAGCCAGTACCAAGGCGCAGACAAGGCGCAGAATGAGATGGGACATGCCAGGACCTGGGAAGCATTGACACTAGAGCCATGGACAACCTGGCACTTCCAATCTGTGCCTTAGCTTATGATTGTTATTTGTATTATTAATAGTAGTCATAATTGTAGAAAGAGTAACAGGAGATGTGTCAAAGATGGTGGTGTAATGATACTAGTGTTAATAGCAATGGTAGCAGATGCAGTTGGTTGGTTGTAGCACTGGTGGTTGATGTAATAGTATTAGTGGTAATAATCATAGTAGTCATGGCAGTAGCAGTAGTGGTGTGTGGTTGTAGTTGTGGTACTAAAAGTAATACTGCTAATATGAGTAATTGTTACCACTGGGGCTGACGGTAGTAGTAGTAATAGCAGTGTTGATGGTAGTAATTGTAGAGGTAGTCATAGTTGCAGAAGCAGTAGACATAATAGAGGGTGTAGTAAAAGAGAAGAAGTAGTAGTGGTAGTAGTGGTAAGAGTTGTAGCTCTGCTTTCACTATTATTAGTTATCATCACACTGTTTTTGCAACTCTGCATGCTGTAGGCTTTTCAGCACATTTTCAATAAATAACAGAATATATGTAAGGAGTTATGTTGGTGCAATCAGTACATGACTAGGGGCCAGATGTAGGAGAGGAAATACCGGTCGGTAACGGACGAATTCGGCCGTTACCGACCGGTATTTCAGAATCGGCATGTAGGGGCCAGCATTTTACAGAATCGGTAAATTTACCGATTCGGTAAATTTACCGAATCTGTAAAATACCGAATCGGTAATTTTACCGATTCGGTAATTCCACATGTAGGTGGCACTCCTGAGAGTGCCACAGGCCCTTAAGAGTCGGTATTTTACCACCCAATCCTATTGGGTGGTAAAATACCGAATGCAGGTGTGCATGCACATCTGTGCATGCACACCTGTGCCATGTGACACACAGACATGCCCTTAGGGCATGTCTGTGTGTCACATGGCACACATGCCTGTATTTGGGGTGCTAGAGGGTGTCAAAGTGACACCCCTTGCACCCTTGCAGGATTCGGTATTTACCGATTCGGTAAATACCGAATCGGTATTGCCTATTGATTCCTATGGGCTTCAAGGCCCATAGGAATCATGGGCTTCAAGGCCCATAGGAATCAATGGGAAATACCGATTCGGTTTTTACCGAATCGGTTTTTACCGAATGTTACCGATTCGGTAACTGAAAATAAATTTTTACCTACATCTCCCACCTTCTATTTTACCGATTCATAAATACCCAATCGGTAAAATTCGGTATTTATGAATCGGTAAAATAGAATTACCTACATTTGGCCCTAGGAGGCCAATTGCAGCCACCGTAGAGGGAGTCGTGGTTCTCTCCATGTTCTGGTCCCCAGGCGGGTTGGTGCGCCAGTCTCACCAACCATAGCTGATGAAAAGATGAGGGTGGCTCATCGTTCTGACCTAGCTCTGGTGTAGGTAGGTGAAGCCTAACTGTGCTGTGTACAAGTCACCAAGCATGGCTGATGAAGGACATGGGTGACTAGTGGTTCCGATCATGTTGTGGTGTGCAGAAGGTAGGTGAAGCATAACTGTGCTGGATTAAGAGTCTTTCGGACCATGGCTGATGGTATAAGCAGTGTCAGAGGGTGAACTAGACTGATCAGGCAGAGCATGGGGCTGGAGACAGTAAGACAAATGCAGTTGCATGCAGCTGGAAAATTAGGCACACCTAGGTTGCTACAGGAGGTTTACCCACACTTACATAGGTGGATACTACTGTGAGCTACTCTAGGAGAGTGAGGTTAGAAAACATTCATCAAAAAGTGCTGAGGTGTGGGCCATTCTCAGCATGGTATATCTGCAAGGCTAGGCATGTCCAGGCTGGCAGCATTGGTCATCAGTTTTCAGAAACAAGTAACTGAAGCATCAGACCCTGTAAGCCCTGCCAAAACTGCTCATTTTAGTGACATGAAAGTTATGGTGAGAGCTGTGAAAAGTTTGGGAAACATCCTTTACAACGCAACTTTTACCACGCAGTGCTTTTACATCGCAACTTTTACAACGCAAACCATTACAACGCATTGCGCTGGGGGCGCTCTAGGATAGGGAATAGATTTAATATACTATCCAACACCTTCCCTACTATCCAAGGGGACTGGAGTTGGAATAGTAAATTAAACTATTCACTATCCAGCACCCTTAAGCGCTATGCGTTGTAAAGGTTTGCGTTGTAATACTTGCGTTGTAAAAGCATGCGTGGTAAAAGCATGCGTTGTAATGTCATACATCCGAAAAGTTTACCCAAAATTTAGAATCGGGATGGTTAACCAACTGGCAATCCCATGTGAATAATTGTTTACAAACAACTCCTTATAACTTTCTCGTGCACTGGAGTAACCATTCAGATCCCCAGTTAACACACCACCAACTAGTTCCAGTGGTTCTCATCCTCGCACACTTCCTACTCCCCACGCACACTTCCTACTCCCCTGGCACATGTTAAGTACACAATCTGTGCTTCCTTTATTTTTCATACACTTTTATTCAAGTTCATTTATTGAAGATCACAATTGACAAAAGCAGTGGCTTGAAGTCACTGAGTTCAAATGCCAGCAATGTAGACTCCGGCTTCCATCCTTACGAGGTCAGTACATTGAATGCCATGTATTAGGTAACAGTAACATTTATTACTTATAGCACTTAGAAATAACACAATATATAACACTATATAAACAAAAAAGTCATTATTATTATATCTCTGAGGTTGCATGATCACCTATCTGGGCTTGCTATCTGATTGCGTATGTTGACAAGTCCAGTTCATTTCTTTTGACTTGAAGGTCCTGATGTTGTGGTATATTAACGTGGAAGGGGGAAATTGGGGAACAGGAGAGCAAGTGGGATTGGGAGAGCAACAGAGTGTCAGATTGGGAAAGCAACACAGGGCCAGATTGGGAGAGCAACAAAGATCTATATTGGAAATCAACAAAGGGCCAGATTGGGAGAGCAGCAAAGGTCTAGATTGGAAAACAACAAAGAGCCAGATTGGGAGAGCAGCAAAGGTCTAGATTGGAAAACAACAAAGGGCCAGATTGGGAGAGCAGCAAAGGTCTAGATTGGAAATCAACAAAGGGCCAGATTGGGAGAGCAGCAAAGGTCTAGATTGGAAAACAACAAAGGGCCAGATTGGGAGAGCGGCAAAGGTCTAGATTGGAAAACAACAAAGGGCCAGATTGGGCAAGTTGTGTTTCTAGGCTCGAATATCACAAGTGAATTGAGGGAGGCTTTTAAACACCCACCTGATGTTCTCGCCATGACGGTTGTTGATCTCCGGCATCCCGGTGAGAAACTGGTAAATAGTCACAGATGTGTCAACAGCCACAATGCGCCCTGAGGAGAGAAAATTTGATATATCAATAAAATGTACATACACGGAAAGGTGAGAATACCCTTCCCTTTGTAATACTAAGACCCCTGGCATATGTAAGAATGAAACCGACTCACAACAAGACAGTCAAGCACCACAAGTAAATATTCCCTCGGTCAGCTCTTCTACACTGTTCATATATTTTATTCACTGGCTACTTTGATGACTCCAACAAGATTAAAGTGTAGTTTGTCTGCCTGCTCAATATCAGTGCCACATACTGCCAACTCTAGGGTTTTGCATGTAGTTTTCAGCTTTTGGAGCCGCCCTGGAGAGCCTCCCACCTCCTCTCATCCACCATCTTTTAAAGGAGATTTAACAACCATTGTCTATTGATCAATCGAAAGTAGCTCAGCTATGTGTACCTGGACCAGGATAAAGGCCGGACTGACAGATGCTCTTCATCAAAGATGGAACATCATCAGGTGTATCGCTCACCGGAGGGAAAACTAGATACAGACCTCTGGCGAAGACAACCAAGATTTTGTAAGAATTCTTCCTGTGCGCTAGGATCTTGTTGAAGCCCAGTGTCTTACTGGGCTCAATCTTTAATGGCAGATTGACTCTCCAAGCACCTCTGTGACTACAGTGACAGGAGTCTACAACGGGCAGTGATCGGGAAGATGAATACCCATTGTGACTCCTTACCTGTTGATCGCTTTGCCTCATTTGTCTTATTGATGCCGCTGGTAATCGGGTTCGGACGTATTGGTCATGGGTATGCTTCTCTGTCATTTATCTCAAGAGGTCAACTAGGCATACTTTATGTTTGTCTTGAATGGCAAGTAACTCGCTAAAACCCCAGATATGGTGGATCCCTTTACTATGGCTGTCCAGGTTTTTGTACTATGTTGTACTATAATTGGTACTGGACTCAACATTTCTACTTACTTCTTTTCCACATCTTCTAATGTACTTGCATATATAATGCCTGACATGTTAAATATCTCAAACTTGTTCCCGCTCAACATCGCAACGCTGTCTCCTGGTGGAATTTGGTTCAGCCAAGAGAATCTCAGCCAAATCTGGACTGTAGCAAAGTGCATCGTGCAGCCAGGAGAGGTGGACATGTCTTGAATCGAAGCTGAAAAGGCGCCTTTGGCATCTTGGTTTGAAGATTATTCTCAGATCAGATAATTGGTTAGGACACTCTACCATATTATTTATTTATTGGTGTTATAAAGCAATTACAAGAGCTTCTTGACGTTGACCAACTATGCAAAAACAGCACAGTACTACACCGGGCACACCAAAAACTCTGATAGCAGAAAGGAAATTTGCCCAAAAATATAATCAGGTTTTCTGCTAGTGGTGTAATTTTAAGCTGGTTATTTTGATGACACCCCTCACTGGTACAGGTAGGCAATGCAAGCAAGCAAGTCCCAGGAGAGATATGTTGGTGTCTACAGAAAGTATCAACCAAATTGCCTGCCTGCTATCATTTGTAAACAGGTCATCATGTGCTTTGGAACTCCTATCGGAATGCTCACCTCAATAAACACATTTCCAATCCTATAGAAATGTCCGAACCATTTCAGGATACGTAGTTACTAGTGGCCTGTCCTCGCTGTTGATTCTGTTTCAGCAGCAAAGGGCAGATCATCCAAATTAATAACTGTCTTGGATGTGGTTGGACAGAAGCTATATTCATTCACGCTTAAAGCAACAGTACATTTAGAAGTATAATGAGCATCGAGCGAAGCATTACAAATGTTTGCGAATGGCCCAAAGTTACAAATCCAATATGCCAACTAATTAAAAATTCAAGTCAGACCTATCAGCTCTGTCAATTCTTGTTAAACGTAGCGTTCTCCCTCTCAAAACGTCTTCTACCTCCTCTCGGACGTCCCCGAATGTTCCCATGTATGGGTGTGACTTACTCTTGCCTCACTCCTGATAGTTATACCATCTCTTGGAAGAAAGCTTTGTGAATTACTGCCAACAGGTCTGTACACTTATCAACAGTCGTCGCCAAAAAAGTCCTAGTAGTGAGCTCAGTTGTTTGCATGTCCCAAAACTGGGATTTACCTTCTGCTAATTTTCATTGTATAATAAATAAATTAATTGATTTTCCCTTTAAAGAGGCAGGACTATTACGTGGCTGGCTTTTTTAATCAAAGTGCGCATTCAGTGATTGGCAAGTTTGAGCTTGTGTAGATGGGTGAGTTGTGGATTTAAGAATGAATCAATGGCTGGATGGAGGTGAGAATGAGTGAATGTATGAGAGGTGGGGGAGAATGAGAGGTGCAGCAGGAGGTGTTGGTGAGGCAGAAGAGCGGTGTGGGAGAATGATGTGTGAAGCAGAGTATGGAGTACAGGACACCGCAAAGAAGTTGTCAATTAAAAACAGAGTGAGAGCTGTTTTTGCAGCAGGTTGGGTGGTTAAGTACTGGAATATAATCACATTTATATAGTGCTTACTACCCCTATGAGACATAGAAGCACTTTACGCTGGGCAGCACACCGCGCTGGACCCCAAGGTTAGCGGTTAATCCAGTTGTTATTATGATCAGTCTTCTGTTGTCCATGAAACCATTGCACATATGCTCCTGTTTCTCGTGGTAGATTGAAACCATTGCACACAAGTGCTCCTGTTTCTTCATGGTAGATTGAAACCATTGCACACATGTGCTCCTGTTTCTTGTGGTAGATTGAAACCATTGCACACATGTGCTCCTGTTTCTCGTGGTAGATTGAAACCATTGCACATATGCTCCTGTTTCTCGTGGTAGATTGAAACCATTGCACACAAGTGCTCCTGTTTCTTCATGGTAGATTGAAATCATTGCACCCATATGCTCCTGTTTCTTCGTGGTAGATTGAAACCATTTCACATGTGCTCCTGTTTCTTGTGGTAGATTGAAATCATTGCACCCATATGCTCCTGTTTCTTCGGGTAGATTGAAACCATTTCACATGTGCTCCTGTTTCTTTGTGGTAGATTGAAACCATTGCACACATATGCTCCTGTTTCTTCGTGGTAGATTGAAACCATTGCACACAAGTGCTCCTGTTTCTTCATGGTAGGTTGAAACCATTGCACATGTGCTCCTGTTTCTTGTGGTAGATTGAAACCATTGCACACATGTGCTCCTGTTTCTTGTGGTTGATAGAAACCATTTCACACGTGTTCCTGTTTCTTGGGGTAGATTGAAACCATTGCACACATGTGCTCCTGTTTCTTCGTGGTAGATTGAAACCATTTCACACGTGTTCCCTTTTCTTGTGGTTGATTACAATCATTGCACTTGTTCTCCTGTTTCTTTGTGGTAGATTGAAACCATTGCACACACGTGATCCTGTTTCTTCGTGTTAGATTGAAACCATTGCACACAAGTGCTCCTGTTTCTTGTGTGGATTGAAACCATTTCACATGTGCTCCTGTTTCTTTGTGGTAGATTGAAACCATTGCACATGTGCTCCTGTTTCTTCGTGGTAGATTGAAACCATTGCACACAAGTGCTCCTGTTTCTTCATGGTAGATTGAAACCATTGCACAGTGCTCCTGTTTCTTGTGGTAGATTGAACCCATTACACACATGTGCTCCTGTTTCTTGTTGTTGATAGAAACCATTTCACACGTGTTCCTGTTTCTTGGGGTCGATTGAAACCATTGCACACATGTGCTCCTGTTTCTTCGTGGTAGATTGAAACCATTTCACACGTGTTCCCTTTTCTTGTGGTTGATTAAAATCATTGCACTTGTTTTCCTGTTTCTTTGTGGTAGATTGAAACCATTGCACACAAGTGCTCCTGTTTCTTCGTGGTAGATTGAAACCATTGCACACAAATGCTCCTGTTTCTTCGTGGAAGATTGAAACCATTGCACACAAGTGCTCCTGTTTCTTATGGTAGATTGAAACCATTTCACACGTGTTCCTGTTTCTTGTGGTAGATTGAAACCATTGCACATGTGCTCCTGTTTCTTGTGGTAGATTAAAACCATTGCACACATGTGATCCTGTTTCATCGTGTTAGATTGAAACCATTGCACACAAGTGCTCCTGTTTCTTGTGGTGGATTGAAACCATTGCACACAAGTGCTCCTGTTTCTTGTGGTGGTTTGAAACCATTGCACACAAGTGCTCCTGTTTTTTGTGATAGATTGAAACCATTGCACATGTGTTCCAGTATCGTTGTGGTAGATTGAAACCATTGCACTTGTGTTCCTATTTCTTTGTCATAGATTGAAACCATTGCACTTGTGCTCCTGTTTCTTCGTGGTAGATTAAAACTATTTCACACATGTTCCAATTTCTTGTGGTTAATTAAAACCATTGCACATGTTCTCCTATTTCTTTGTGGTAGATTGAAACCATTGCACATGTGTTCCTGTTTCTTGTGGTGGATTGAAACCATTGCACACATGTGCTCTATTTCTTGTGGTAGATTGAAACCATTGCATTTGTGTTCCGATTTCTTTGTCGTAGATTGAAACCATTTCACTTGTGCTCCTGTTTCCTTTGTTGTAGATTGAAACCATTGCACACATGTATTCATATTTTTTGGGGTAGACTAAAACCACTGCACTCACGCTCCTGATTCTTGTGGCAGATTGAAACCATTGCACACGTGCTCCTGTTTCTTGTAGTAGATTGAAACCATTGAAAATGTGCTCTTGTTTATTGTGGTAGGTTGAAACCATTGCACATGTGTTCCTGTTTCTTGTGGCACATTGAAACTATTGCACACGTGCTCCTGTTTCTTGTGGTAGATTGAAACCATTGAAAATGTGCTCTTGTTTATTGTCGTAGGTTGAAACCATTGCACACGTGTTCCTGTTTCTTGTGGCAGATTGAAACCATTGCACACCTGCTCCTGTTTCTTGTGGTAGATTGAAACCATTGCAAATGTGCTCTTGTTTATTGTGGTAGGTTGAAACCATTGCACATATGCTCCTGTTTCTTGTGGTAGATAGAAACCATTGCAAATGTGCTCTTGTTTTTTGTAGTAGGTTGAAACCATTGCACACGTGGTCCTGTTTCTATGTGGTAAATTGAAATCATTGCACACATGTGCTCCTGTTTCTTGTGGTAGATTGAAACTATTGTACTTGTGCTCCTGTTTCTTGTGGTACATTGAACCCATTGCACACACGTGATCCTGTTTCTTCGTGTTAGATTGAAACCATTGCACACAAGTGCTCCTGTTTCTTGTGTGGATTGAAACCATTTCGCATGTGCTCCTGTTTCTTTGTGGTAGATTGAAACCATTGCACATGTGCTCCTGTTTCTTGTGGTGGATTGAAACCATTGCACACAAGTGCTCCTGTTTCTTGTGGTAGATTGAAACCATTTCACATGTGTTCCTGTTTCTTGGGGTAGATTGAAACCATTGCACACAAGTGCTCCTGTTTCTTGTGGTAGATTGAAACCATTGCAAATGTGCTCTTGTTTATTGTGGTAGGTTGAAACCATTGCACACGTGTATTCCTGTTTTTTGCGGTAGATTGAAACCATTGCACACAAGTGCTCCTGTTTCTTGTGGTAGATTGATACCATTTCACACATGTTCCTGTTTCTTGTGGTAGATTGAAACCATTGCACTCATTCTCCTGTTTCTGTGTGGTACATTGAAACCATTGCACATGTTTTTCCTGTTTCTTGTGGTGGATTGAAACCATTGCACATTTGTACTTCTGTATCTTTGTGGTAGATTGAAACCATTGCACACGTGCTCCAGTTTCTTTTGTCATAGATTGAAACCATTGCACACATGTAATCCTGTTTTTTGCGGTAGATTAAAACCATTGAACAAAAGTGCTCCTGTTTCTTGTGGTAGATTGAAACCATTTCACACGTGTTCCTGTTTCTTGTGGTAGATTGAAACCATTGCACGCAAGTGCTCCTGTTTCTTGTGGTAGATTGAAACCATTGCACGCAAGTGCTCCTGTTTCTTGTGGTAGATTGAAACCATTTCACACGTGTTCCTGTTTCTTGTGGTAGATTGAAACCATTGCACTCGTTCTCCTATTTCTGTGTGGTACATTGAAACCATTGCACACATGTATTCCTGTTTTTTGCGGTAGATTGAAACCATTGCACACAAGTGCTCCTGTTTCTTGTGGTAGATTGAAACCATTTCACATGTGTTCCTGTTTCCTGTGGTAGATTGAAACCATTGCACGCAAGTGCTCCTGTTTCTTGTGGTAGATTGAAACCATTTCACACGTGTTCCTGTTTCTTGTGGTAGATTGAAACCATTTCACACATGTTCCTGTTTCTTGTGGTAGATTCAAACCATTGCACTCGTTCTCCTGTTTCTGTGTGGTACATTGAAACCATTGCACATGTGTTCCTGTTTCTTGAGGTGGATTGAAACCATTGCACATTTGTGCTTCTGTTTCTTCGTGGTAGATTGAAACCATTGCACACGCGCTCATGTTTCTTGTGGCAGATTGAAACCATTGAAAATGTGCTCTTGCTTATTGTGGCAGATTGAAACCATTGCACACGTGCTCCTGTTTCTTGTGGTAGATTGAAACTATTGCACACGTGCTCCTGTTTCTTGTGGTAGATTGAAACCATGGCAAATGTGCTCTTGTTTATTGTGGTAGGTTGAAACCATTGCACACGTGTTCCTTTTTCTTGTGGCATATTGAAACTATTGCACACGTGCTCCTGTTTCCAGTAGGCACTCGCAAATTGCTCATGCAATTTCAAGGGTGCAAGGGTGTCAAAATGACACCCTGTTGCACCCCTGAACTCGATCTGTGCACAAATGTTGCACATACACACATGCCCTAAGGGCATGTGTGTGTGTGCAACCTGAAACTTTGAAAAATGCACAAAAGTGATTTTTTCAAAGTTTTAGCAAATTACCATGAAGTTCAACTGTATGGTAATTTGCTACTCCTATTAGCAAATTCGGTTTTTTTTTTAACTTTCATGCATTGCATTTAAGGAATTTCAATTTGGGATTCCTTAAATGCAATCGCAATTTAAGGAATCGCAATTTAGAGATTCCTTAAATTGCGATTTTTGCATTTGGGATGATGCACCCCAATGCAAAATTACCGGTCGCAAAGGGGCAGATTCTGAGAATCTGCCCGTTTGCAACCGGTATTTACTTTGATGCATATGCCTGACTGTGAGTATCTGCGATGTGTAACAGAAATATAGTTACAATACAAAGTAATGCATACATGCCTCTCCAGGAGGCATCTGCTGGTCAATTGTTGCATGCTACTTCCTGTTTGCACTGCTGCACTGCAGTTCCCAATCCACAGAAAATAACACCTGTGCATAATGCAAACACGGCTAGTTCAAACCAATCAGTTGTTACATGGAGTGCATAGCATTAGTGTACACAGGAGCTGTAAATGCATGTCTATTTCATGTATTCCCGTTTCTTGTGGCAGATTGAAATCATTGCACGTGTGCTCCAGTATCGTTGTGGTAGATTGAAACCTTTGCACACATGTGCTTCTGTTTCTTTTGGTAGATTGAAACCATTGCACTTGCGCTCCTGTTTCTTGTGGTAGATTGAAACCATTGCAAATGTGCTTTTGTTTTTTATGGTAGATTGAAACCATTGCACCCAAATGCTCCTGTTTCTTCGTGGTAGATTGAAACCATTGCAAACATATGCTCCTGTTTATTCGTGGTAGATTGAAACCATTGCACACATATGCTCCTGTTTCTTTGTGGTAGATTGAATATGAGTACTTTGTTAAATTTAGTTGGGGCACATGTGAGTTCATGCAGATGGTTAATAGATTAGCTAGAGCGGGTTAGATATTGCTAGTCTGTAGGGGTATGACTGTTAAAGCACCTAAAAACTTGGCTCTTCCCAAACCAGAGGATTTAATCCACCGTGCCTTCTGTTGCAACATTAAGAAAGGTTTCTTTTTTGTTTTTGGTGGTTTGATAGCGCCATGATACCTGTCAGGTAAACGTTTGTGCTTTACAAATTGATAATAATAATAATAATAATAAAAGAAGGAGAAGTTGTGATATACAGAGGAGGCTATGTGCCCATCGACCTTTTATTCATATGACTTTTTAGACACAAATTCTGTTTAAGCAATTTGTTTGCCAAAGCCCCTTTTTCGGGGGAATGTAATCCCCTTTGCGCCCAACTTTCCACAGACCAAATAAAATTTGGCTAAGCATAGCAAAACATGTGCTATAATCATACACCTCCAGGTGGAACTTTGATAAGGTCATGGCATACCATATGAAGGTCCAGTTTCACAATCCTTTAAAGACAGGGCGTTATGAAAGCCCTACATCATGCAAAGTGTTAATATCAGTGAATATGATGTCAATGTACAGCATGAAATGTACAGGCCCAACAGCGCCAGTACCAGTAAATGCAATGTCGATGTATGCCATAAATTATGCCCGCATAACAATGTCAAAAATAGTAACAGCAATGTCAATATACACTATGACAACTGTACGCAAATAATGAGAATGTTGGTACATATGATATCAATGACTGCCATGTTCATATCATTGCTGTTGAATTCACCCAAGATGACCACCCCATCAACCCCAAGTCAGAGATACGTGGTCAGACAGACCCTGCAATCTAAACCCGGCCTACCAATTGATAGGTCACATGTGGGGTTACATTCAGCCCAAAGACAAATGTGCAACCAGGGAAAACCCTGATTGATCCCACAGATAGGAAGCTACACCGTCCGAGAAAATTGGCCCTAATAAAACAAGTTTGGCCAAAAGTACCTCTCCTCTATGAGCACATACTTCTGCTTGAATGTTTTGTTGACAAATAAATACAATTTAATTACAAGAAGCACATTGTCACAAAGCACCGGCAACAGGGAGTTTACCCTCAGCAACCAATAGCTAAGGGGGCAGACCAAATGCCCACTCTCTGTATATTGTAACAGTAGGTCGGGAAACCCAGCTATAGCTGTCAATCTAGACCTCATATTTCAACAGATGAGCACAATTAATTTTAGCTAAGACAGTGTAGGGGGGTGACTCTATAGTCAAGGAGACAACTCCTTGACACATGAGATTATGATTATGATTATGATTATGAAGAGTATTTCTATAGCGCCTAACTACCCGGAGGCCTCGTAGCGCTTAAGGAAAAGAAAGCAGAGCACATCAGTCTTCACCACCTAGGAGGGCAATCCAAACAGGTGCGTTTTTAGGAGCTTGCGGAAGATCAGAAAATTGCTGTTCTCTCGCATGGCTTGGGGAAGAGAGTTCCACACTTTGGCCGCAGTATATGAGAAGGAACGTCCTCCCCATCTTACCTTCCTTATTTTCTTAGTGATGGCCAGATGTAAGGAGCTAGAGCGTAAGGCTCTTGGTGGCAAATAGGGTGTTAGTAATGGATGTAGGATTAATGGGCCAGTTTTCCACATGGCTTTGTGAGCCATGCACATAGCCTTAAACTGTATCCTGGCAGCCATGGGTAGCCAGTGAAGCTGCCGTAGGGCTGCCTTGCTGATTGTCACCGTGGAACCTGCAAGAGCATCCTTGCTGCGCTGTTCTGGACCACTTGTAGTTTATTTATTGTGGTCTGCGGGGCTCATAAGTACAAAACATTTACGTAGTCCAGCCGGGACAGGATAAGGGCCTGGACCATTATCCTTCAAGCCTCAAAAGGAAGAAGGGGAATGATTTTGCGGAGCATTCTTAGCAGCCCATAGCAGGTTGATGAGAGCATAGTGGCTTGGTGTCCAAAATTGAGAGAGTTGTCGAGCCAAACGCCTAAGCTTTTTATGTGTGGCTTTGGAGATGGTGCAAGACCTAAACATGGCGGCCACATGGGGACAGAGATAGAGGGGGAGGAATTACCTAACAGCATAATCTCTGTCTTGTCTCCATTGAGGCGGAGATAGGAACGCTCCATCCATTTGGCTACTGCTACAAGGCAGAGGGCCAATGTGCTAGACGAGCCCTTGCCGTGGTGAAGAGATACCACTAACTGGGTATCGTCTGCATAGCTGACGATCTTAATGCCAAATGGATGGATAATGCTCGCCAGTGACCTCATGTACACATTAAAGAGCGTCGGACTTATGGCCGAGCCATGAGGTACCCCACATTCCATGGGTAGCCTGGAGGAGGCCACATCTCCCTCAAAGACCTGGAAGTGGCGGTTACTGAGGAAGGAGGAAAACCATGCCAGTGCAGCGCCTGTGACCCCGACACTCTTAAGTCGGTCGGTCAAGATGATATGGTTGACTGTATCGAACGCTGCACTTAGATCTAAAAGAATGATGGCAGCTATTCCCCCCTCATCCACCACCTTCCTTGCTTCTTCAGTTACCATCAACAGGGCGGTCTCCGTTCCCTGATGTGGACGGAAGCCGGTCTGCGTGGCATCTAGCAAACCGTTAGATTCTAGATGGTCGACCAAGATGTTATTAATGTGTTTTTCTAACAATTTGCTCAGCCAGGGCAGGAGCGAGATCAAAGGCACAAGTTGATTATTCACAAAAGGGTATTACTTTACACTATGGTTTCTCACCAAAATTTCCCATGGATCAAAAAGTATGGTCTTTGCATGTTCGAAAGCTGCATTGATGCCCGCAGGGTGGGGTTTTGGTGGGTGTACGGTAGACATAAAGTAAAGTAAAGTCCACATTTGTAAAGCGCACAATCACCCGTAAGGGTCTCTAGGCGCTGGGGGCCGTCGGGAAGATTAAGCGAGCTATTGCCCAGAGTCACATGGTGCTGGGCTAACCTGCCGCCGGAGCCGGGGATCGAACCCTGATCCCCAGATTCCAGCGTCAGTCGCCCTGGCCGCGGCGCCACACCTCTCCCTAGGGAAAGCAATGCATGTACATGGTGCACACAGTGAGTTGAGTAGCTATTTTGAGAGTTTCATTCCATACTACCATCTGAAGTATTCCCCTCATGTCTAGAAAAGTCATAGATTTGACAATAATGTGTTATGCTGTATCCGAGTTGCAATCCCTCTACCGCATCCTGAGGTAATTTTTCTCAACTTGTTATCACTACCTTTGGCGAGTCAAGTTTACAAAGAAAGTAGCTTTATTATTGAATTGGAATGAAATAGAATCTTAGGGCTCATATTGCCCTTAAGTCATTAGTTCCTTATCTGTAAACATTAGGAGTGTTTAGAAACTGATTCAATTAAGTGAACGAGTGCTATAAAAAAAAGTCTTGCTAAACACCCCCCAACAAAGTGTCCACCTCACTGAGGTTGGCAAATCCAAACACTTAATCTCCACTGCTAAACATGTCACCGTGGGAAAGTTTTATTCATGTAACTAGGTGACTTGCCGTTTAATCCTGGCTTTATCACTTTGCCAAAATATGCTGGTTGTGAACGCTGCATTTAAAATGTAAGCACATTCTACTGCACAGTGGCATTTCTTTGCTGAGAGAAGTCCCTGAGTCTCACCATCAGAACCACTCACACCTCCATTGTTGTTGAATATGCAAGATGGAAACTTGGGAACCAGAAGGCATGTTTTTTTAATTAATCACGGCATCTCATTGTGTCTAATTATGCGCTTTCATGTGGCTTCTATTTGCTACCCATGCTCCAACCTCATGTGCCAAGAATTAAAAGAGAAATCAATAACTTTTGATGTAAAACGAGAGAGGGAAAGAGATACCCATCGACTGGTTTAATTGCTTAGACCAGAAAACCTGGGATCAATCCTGTCTTCCTTACCTGACCAAACTGTGAGATCCTAGACTATTGTTTTATTTCACTTTGCCTCCTTTTCCTTCATAATCACACTTAGAAGGAACTTGAAATACATGAATTCTTGATTGTGCAGAGTACAAAAACTTCTCTTGTTTTTGATTTAATAAGCATTAATGTTTGTCCACGTATGATAACAACCTGAGTCACTCAGCGGATGCACATGACAAATGACGTGCCCATAGCTGCCAAGGTTTCAGATTGACTGTGTGACATTTTCATAATTTCAGTGTAATTATGAGTGACATTCAACAACTATGAGTAACACTTTCTCACTAGCAAAATCAAGCAATGATGACTAGGGAAACATATAAATATCAGAAATTATATACATTTGAGCAACGAGAAGCTCTAAGAAGGTCTTAAAACTGCTGAAAAGCACCAGAAATGGAAGGGCACTGTGGGACTCGATAGTTACTCAGTCAAGATAGCTGGCTCACAGAGCTACCAAGTTTTCAGACTACATATGATTCAATGTAACACTTAGAGTTGGACTTTCCCTTCTGTAAACCCAAGCAATGAAGTCGATGGAAATAAATAAATGTCAGAAATGACACCCCTTTGAGCAATGAGAAGCTCAAAAAACATTTTGAAACTGCTGCAAAAAACCCAAAATGTAAAGTCACTAAAGTACTGCCCCTTTCAAGAATGATTGCACTGTAAAACAATTGTGGGCCGGTGATATTAAACAATGAGTCTTTGAAGGCAATAGAAATACACAAGTCAGTATGACACTGCATAGCCATAATTCAGCTATTTCTCTTTGTGACACACACTCGGACA
This sequence comes from Lissotriton helveticus, assembly GCF_964261635.1. Classification (NCBI taxonomy): domain Eukaryota; kingdom Metazoa; phylum Chordata; class Amphibia; order Caudata; family Salamandridae; genus Lissotriton; species Lissotriton helveticus. Next base: position 136,237,152 of record NC_136063.1, on the reverse strand, counting down.
TCTGCAGTGATAGCATTAACCTATGTGGCTTCATAATGTTAGACTGCATTTCCAATAGATTACTATACTTGCACTTATCTTTCATTATAATATACAAGTGGAGTTATTTTACATGTAGGTGTATGTGAAAGACCAACTTTTTCAGACATGTCTTTCCTCTGCCCCCATGCTCTGATATTGGCTTCATTTTACTAAGATGTGCTCAGTCAGACAGGACTGTGGGACCCCCCCAGCATCATGTATGTGACTACACAGCAGTTGTTAGACCAGGTCAAGCAGCACTGAGGGGTCGGGCATGGACAAGGTTGGTGCCCCTTGTCTGCTCTGACAGTGGCGGCTCCTCGAGGGAGTGCCGTGGGGCGGTGAGGTGGGGTGGGGATGGTGCAGGGTTGGGGGTAGTAAACTCCGGCATATGGCTGAACGGAGTTAAGTAAATAAATAAATTACATCGCGAGCACTGCAACGCCAAATGGTGATACAGCGCGCGCAATATAATTTGTTTTATTTAGGCTTTATATACTACAAAAGAAGCAGTTGGCCCAATTGATGACATAATCTCCTTATGAACTATTCATGAAGAGGCCCCTGGGATCACTTTGACTGATGTATTAAACGCAATAAGCAAGCTTCTCTTCGGCAAAGCACCGGGATTGGACACGTTACCGTGGGATCTCTTTCGGGCAGAACCAAAAATATGGGGACCCTACCTGTGAGCAGGTATGGCGATACCTCAAACCTGGGTTGGGGCAGAAATTGTCCCAGTTTTTAAAAATGGTTCACCCCTTTTGCCTACAAACTATAGGCCGATTGGTTTGATCAATGTCACCCAGAAACTGTTGGCATGGGTACTGCTTGATCGCCTTCATGTGTGGATGGAAGAGTATGAAATCCTGAGCCCATACCAAGCCGGATTCAGAAAAAACATTTCCACTGTCGACTAACTATATAGCTTCCAACATTTATATAGGAAAACTGTGACAAAAGAGGGTGGCCGTCTCTATCTAATATTTGTGCACCTGAAGACAGCCTTTGACTTGGTGCCCAGAGTCAAATTATGGGGTGTACATAGAGATCTGTAAATCCCCCTCTACCTCCTGAGCATGCTTATGAGATTACATGAAGGCCACTTTGCCCAAATGAGATATGGGAAATGTGGTGAACTAACCTTCCGACACCCAGTTAACAGAGGAGTAAGGCAGGGGTGCATGCTCGCACCTACCCTGTTTTGCCTATTTATTAACGCACTGGTCGCTCAACTCACTGAGGTAAAGGACAACAATGCCCAAAGATAGCACACAGTAAGGTACTAGCAATGATATTTGCGGACAACACTCTTCTACTTTTAAAGTTGCACATGGATATCCAGAGGATTCTCTATAGCTTTGTTGCCTTCTGAAAAAACAGAGGGCTGGAGATTAACACGCAGAAGACTAAATTTATAGTCTTCAACCCAGCAAACATATCTCATTCTAACCCTTGTTTGAATGGCACCATCCTTGACAGGGTGTTGGTAATTGATTACCTAGGTATCACCGTGACAGAAACTCTGGAGTGGGGGCCGCAAATGGCCAAAGCAAGTCTTAACCTAACCCAGACTGTGGGGGGAATTGCAAAATTGTATAGAAACTCCTCCTACAAACCAGCTGGGCCAATAGCAGAGATCTACAAACGGCAAGCAAGGGGTGCTACAATGTATGGGGCTGAATTATTGGGTTATTGCTCTTCTAGTAGCTTGAGTAAGATAGAGAATAATTTCATGAGGCAGATGTTAGGTCTTCCCTTTAGCACTCCCCTTACCCCCCGCTACGCCTTGATCTAGGAAACAGACCAATTGGGGATGAGATAGGCCTTGGACCCCTAACTTTTTTGCGCATATTGTGGGTGACCCAGGAATTGGCCGTTTATTCTTCAGAGCTAAAGGAGCTACTGAGTCTCCCAGGCGTGGGTAAAATACCATGGTTTGTGCATGTAAAGGAGGTATGTCGTGGGCTGGGTAAACCAAGGTTATGGAGTAATCCTGAAGAATTGTGCCCTGTAATTTTGCGATCTGAACTGGTAAGATCTTACAGGATGTATAAACACGCAGATATCCAGGAGAGTTCAGCCACAGGACACTTGACAGCCGAATTCTTGAAACTCAAGGACTAGTATATATAATAGTATTCTTCTTGCATGACATCCAACCAACCCTGGCAAGGAAATTATACGTCCAGTTTAGATTTGGGATCTTGCCGCTCTGTGCTTTCTCTAACAAATCGTCTAAAATCACACCTCGAGGGTGCCCTGCCTGCCACTGTGAGGAAGAGTCAGAGCTCCATGTCTTTTTCTTATACCCTCGCTATAAATCAGCTAGACAGCGCTGACTTTTCCAACTGTGCAGCAATTTAGGGTCCATGCTTGTGTGGAGGCATTTAGAGTCCTGAAGTATGATACCCATATGCCCATTGTCTTTGCTGCATCTCGATTTTTAACCTCAATGTGGCGTACTCGCTGGTTGTTTCTAAACTCGCCACTGCGGCCTTAGAAGTCTGTATTGTTTGAATTTCTTAACTTTTTTATCTAAATGTTTACTCTTTTTATTGCTTTCACGTTAAGTCCACTGATCAATTGAGTTTTAACTATTGACAATATTGCATGCGCAGCTGTTTTATATCCCATGTGGCTCCTACATAGGGGGAATACACTTGGTAGTTGGGTGAGGACGGATTACAGATATGAATTGCCCAGATCTTCCACTTTGTGAACCCTGTGATGCACTTTAACACTGTAAATCTATTAATATGCATAGCTATTTATGGGGACTGTTTTATAGCACATAGTTTTATGTGTGTAAATTTATTGTGTATGCACTTTTATGGTCTATGATGACCAAAATAAAGTTTATGGAATGGTTGAAATTAAAGGCAACTCTGACGGTCACTGCCACCCTGCTTCACCCCTCACAGCGCACACATGCGTGATTAATGCTTATAATGCGGTGATCACCACATTAAAATCCGTTAGTGCCACGCTTGATGCGTGGTACTTGGCAGGGATGCGTGCCTCTTGATTCACTAATGCCATTGTTTTAAGAGCAAGAAACTAACGAATGTTTCTAAGTTCATGTGTGATAACTATGATGTACTAAGGTGGAACGCTTCTGCATAATAATGAAATACACGTTTTTTGGATTTTCAAGAGTCCACATATTTTTACTTGATAGTTGCAAGATGTCTTTAACAATGCAATTGTTCTTATAGATAAGGGGTACAGAACACCTTCTTTGCTTCTTTCCACTTGCTTCTGTTACGTTGTAAATAAATGCTTGTTGTTTCTTAAACATCTTTCCAAATGTACATACTCAGTCAAGTATATACCAGCCCAGTGTTGTTCATGGGTGGCCACCTGTAAAGTTCAGGAGGGCCACACTCTGAGTAGCCCTGCTTTAGAGAATGCTTCCTGGGCGTGCCTCGGTAACAGAAATGAGTGAACAATTCAGAACAACAGTTCAACCGGAGATAGAGCACATCAGGCTGATCTAGTTATACCAGGAGGATACTTCCTGGTAGGACTAAGGTACAAGCACATACAACATGGCCGCCAGCTGAACTGGTTAGGTTACACAAACGAAAGCTTGCGATGCTGTAGTGTAAACACAGCAGACATGTTGGAAGGACAATTCAATAGACAACTAAAAATAAGGAAAATCGTACAGCAGCGATATTTCATGATTTTCTTTTTTTCTGTAATATTTGTAAATTATTTACATTGACAAGCGGAAGATCAGGATGATTTTATGACAGAAAAAAATAATTTTATAAAGCTAATATTTTTGACAGGTTGTATATGGAATATGAAGTTTTCATGTAAAATGTAAATTGTGAGAGAGTTACTTGCAGGTACTTTGTACCCGCTGGTAGTGTCGACATGAATAGGGGTAGTTAAAGATGGCGGCTAGTGGTTAAAGATGGCGGCTAGGCTGGTTGCATCTCGCGCTAGTCCCGCAGCCCTCTGCGCGGCCTGCAGCTCCCACCCTGCTCGCATGGCCCCTCCTCACCTTCGTAGTCCTGCAGGCTGGTTCTGCGGAGGGCCTCTGGCGCCGCCTCCTGGACGACCGCGGCCAGCTTTGTGATTCCCATCGGTAGGCCTCAGTCCTGTGGGCTGCGGGGGCTCGGGTATTGGGTGCAGAGATCTGCGGGTGCAGGAGCTCGGCGTCTGCTCCTTCCTGTGCTCCCAGGGCTCTGCCGCAGGAAGGGCGGGGGTTGCAGCGGATCTCAGTGCCATGGCGGCGGATTCAAAAGTGCCCACTGATCGCTGGGAGTGAGCTGCACTTGGGCCGGGTGTCCAGGGGCGAGGGAGCTTTCTGGGTTGTATGGGGTGCGGGGCTGTGTTACAGAGGCCATCGGGGGGTGAGGGCTGGTGAACACTGCGCTGTACCTAGAGGGAATAGGGGCAGATGATCCTATTCTCCTGTAGCTAGAACCCTATGGGAGTTAAAGGGCCGCCTAGGTCAAGCATGGGAGACAAGTTGGGGGGACAGCTTCAGGTGGCCATCCAGTGCAAGATCACAGCGATAGCAGCCAGTAGTCCAGGTCACGGTGCCTACAGACCTCATTAGCAGTTGCAGGTAAACATCTGCAGTAGTTGGCTGGACATCAGGTGAAGGTACAAAGTTGTAGAAGTTAGTAGGACATCCGGTGCAGACACACAAATCTAGCAATTAGCAGGACTTAAAATACAGGCATAGCACGCTGCAGGGTATCAAGTGCAATGCACAGAGCTTTAGCAGTACATCAGATGCACAAGATGCACAGCATGGCAGGCATGGGACTTAGTGCATGCACCCCAAGTAGTAGTATTTCCAAATATGATGTTTATTTCCAAGTAGAGGATCCACAGCAGCTTGAGGCGGAAGCTAGGCAATAAGTGCCTGGCAAGCCCCACATTCCAGAATCCCCACAATAATCACACAGCAATGACATAGATAAACTCTACACTTCAAAAACTCTACACTTAAAGATGCATACTTTTTAATCCGACACCCATACTACAACCCTGCATTAGCAAGCGGGACAAAGACTGCGGGCACACAGCAGGAGATCTGGCACAGAGAGGCAAGCTGCTATACCATGCATAGGAACTGGCAGCTGAGTTATAAGTTAGATAGGCTGCTATAGCACGCAGATGCTGTGGTAGTAGCGCACACCTGCAGAACACAGTAATCTATTACAGGGAAACTGCTGCCAAGTAAGTGACGAGTTAGTCGCACAATAGTACGCGGTAGGGGAGCCAACACAAGACGGAATCCATGTCAAGCTAATGGGGTGCCAAGCCCTTCATTTGCAATGAACCTATCCATTTGCCCTGTATTCTTAAGTAGCGTCCCTACTACGTGGCCAGTAGTTGTTCCCTTTCACAGGAACAAACCGTTCAGGTGGTACACACTCAGTGGTAATACGAGAGTAGTACATGTCTAAGCCAATTAGATGTCACCCCCTCCCTCTTTTTTCTTAGCAGTACTCGATGCACACTCTGAGCCAAATTCACCAAGAGTATGCAGTGAGGTGATGTGACTTACTCTGTTAGAACTCCTTAGTAATTCCTGGAGTAAGCCAAGACTACTCTCAACTTACTCGTGCAGAGGAATAAGTTGAGTACTACAGGAGTAAGTCATGAGTTCAATAGGAGGACGTTACAGCAGAATCTTTGTTAATTGCACCCTCAATCTCAAGCTTTATGCTGACAAATAAACAATCTAGTGTGTCCACTTTATCTTTATTAGATTAAGTACGAAATTGTATCCCCTCTAGTAAACTAACTGCATGCGGAGAGTCCCTGCATATTTGTTACACCAATGATGCATGGCATGAGCAGTACTTTACTGCAATAACACATCTTGACCTTAAACAACTTGTGTGAATCATTATTTGTTAAGGCCCTCTTGATGGAGCGAAATCCATAAAGTGAGAGGACAGCATCTCTCCATACATGCACACTGGGGGCCAGCGCTGTGGTGCTTACATGCACACTGAGTCCTTGTGACTTACCTCAGATTCTGTGCATGCATGGTAATGGTTGAGTTTGCTGACACCTTACAAGTATCTACTGTAAAAAGCAATAGTCCACCTATTGAAGACAATGCTCATGAGGAACACTACATGACTCGTATGCTACTCTCCCCTTTACCTGGCGAAATTAATATGGGATGGGCTGCGCTGCTTTGGTTTTCAGGGCGAAGAAGATAACTAAAGGCTGGCGTCTGACCATCCTATTCATGGCTCCAATCGAATGGATATAGATTAGGAGCCATCTCAGAATGACACGTTTGCCAATGTGATAGATACACCCCCAGGTAGTCTTGACATCTAGCCTAATAGCTTGTGGCATTTTCTTCTCAACCTTTCATCTGGAAGCATCTGTGCCAGTATCATACATACATACATACATTAGGAGATTTTAACTTTCATTTTGATATTAATGATCACCCGGATACTAAAGTCTTTCTCACGGACCTTGCTCTTTTAGGTCTACATCCAAGAAATAGTGAACCCACTCATTCAGGTGGTCACATCTTGGATTTGATTCTCACTTCCCATCCGAATGTTCACTGTTATCCCCCTAAGCACATTTTTTGGTCTGACCACAAACTGATGAACTTTTCTTTTACCCATTTAACCAATCCCTTGAATCGCCCGCACACTCAGCATATCAAACGCAGACCCTGGCACAAAATAACTCCTGCTAAGCTCATGCAAACATGGGAACAGCCAATACTCTCCAACTCTGATAACATCGACACTGCTTTCTCCAAGTTCAACTCCACTCTGATGATAGCTATTGACACTCTTGCCCCTCAGAAAAATGTAAAAAAACCTACCATGGCCAAAAGGGAAGCCTGGTACACCGAGGCCCTAAAAACTGAAAAGCAGGGATGCAGAAAATTAGAGAAACTTTGGAGACGAACTGGTAAGGAGGAAGATAAGACTCGTTATCTGGAAGTAATGACCTCCTATTATAAAAATATAAAAAAGGCTAGGAAAGTAGGCCTTACAACCCAAATTGAAGAGGCAGGCAACTCTACAAGAGAGCTTTTTAAAATTATTCAGACCTTCACTAATCCTGAGGTGTGTGAGAGCCCAGACACTTTTACCCAGGTTTTGTGTGACGATATATCTCAGTTTTTTGAGGACAAAATAGAAGGGATATATAAAAAAATCACTGCAGTCTCAGATCCTTTGGGAAACGAGGTCCCTGAAATGTCCCCTATGCTGACCTCTGTAACGACTCTTCAGGTAATCCCAGAAATAACTACTGAGGACCTGACCATACTTATCAACCAAGTAAAGACTGGCTCCCCTACTGACTTGCTACCTGCCAAATTCATTTCCCCTCTAATTGACATAGTAGGACCTCCCATCCAGAAACTGCTTAATCTCTCCTATGCTGAGGGTTTGCTCCCATCAGCCTGGAAGGAAGCGGTGGTGAATCCCATACGCAAAAATTCCACCTTGCCCTGGTCTGAACTCTCCAACCTCCGTCCGATTTCTCTCCTTCCTTACATCAGCAAACTGGCAGAGAAGCACGTAAACACCACTCTTTCCAGCTTTATCGAAGCGACAGGGGGCCTGGACCAATCACAATCTGGGTTCAGGCCCAACCACAGCACTGAATCAGCCCTTCTTTCTGTGACGGATCAGATCAAAATGTCACAGGATAGAGGTGGCTCCATGATTCTAGTGCTGCTGGACCTGTCTGCAGCCTTCGATACCGTGGCCCATAACATCCTTCTCAGCCGTTTGCAAGGAGTAGGAATCGGAGGTCTAGCACTATCTTGGTTGGAGAGTTTCCTCTCCGGGAGATCACAATCTGTCAGCCTGGGCCCCTTCTGTTCCACCTCTAGGGGGCTCACGAAGGGGGTGCCACAGGGCTCATGTCTTAGCCCTACATTGTTCAATGTATATGTGGCCCCCCTTGCTGAGATTGTGCGGAAGTATGGGTTCACACCGATCTCCTACGCTGACGACACCCAGCTCCTCTACCCTTTCAATTCCCTTGACTCTAAAGTCAAAGAGAACTTCGCTGAGGGTATGAGGGCGGTGTCACGTTGGATGGCGACGAACTGCCTCCAATGCAATGTCACAAAAACTGAGGTCATGTTCTTTGGCAAAGCAAGTATTCTTTGGTCCCCTGACTGGTGGCCAATAGATCTCGGCCCCGCACCTACATCTAAACATCATGTAAAGAATCTTGGGGTGAAGTTGGACCAAAAGCTAACCCTGAAGGAACACACCAACTACATCGCAGGATTGTGCTTTCATACTATTGGCCTACTTAGACGTGTCTTTCTGTATCTTCCTGCCACCTACAGAAAGACACTTGTGCAGGCACTAGTGACCAGTCGTCTGGACTACTGCAACGGCCTGCTGACACTAGCAAATGCTGATGCAGTAGGTCGTTTGCAGGTGGTCCAGAACACGGCAGCAAGACTAGTCATGGGCGCACCAGCTAGGACCCCTTCTAAACCCTTACTGAGGGAATTACATTGGCTCCCTATACGACAGCGCATCGATTTTAAGATCTGCTGCACGGTCCATAGATGCATTTATGGTGTAGGTCCTAAGTACTTGTCTCAATCCCTGGTGCTATATCAGCCCAGTAGGTCCCTTCGTTCAAGCAATCAAGCCCTTTTAAAACCCCCGGCCACAAAGAAAGCCAGACAAGGAGACCGGGCCTTCTCCTCAGTTGGACCTGCCTTTGGAACAAATTGCCCCCGGATGTTAGAACTACCACTAACTACCTATCTTTTAGGAAAATATTAAAAACCCTCCTTTATCAAGAAGCATTCCTGCCCACCTAATCCTCCTAGATGCACTGACTGAGAATCCTATATCTGGCTCAGCGCGGAGATACCCTTACGGGATTGATTCCAGCGCTATAGAAGAAATTAAAATAAATAAAATAAATACAGATGAGTGGTAGGATCGAGCTGTGTGCCAGGGGTCTGCTTAAGGCAACCTGTCCATTATTTAATGTCCCATTAGAGTTTGTCCATGTCTGTGAGCGTCAACCCTATGCCTTCTAATCACCAACTTCCTGAGCTCTCAGACATTTCAAACAAACGGCACAGACGCCAATCGTTCAGAATGTGACCCATCTGCATGTAGCCACTAGGGCTCAAAAGTGACTACCTTCCAGGTCCCCGGTTATTTTGTAAAATAACCCATGTTCCCACTCCACTTCCCTCGATTCTGCAGGGCTAGGAGAGGTCTTCAGTTCTCTTACGCATACATCATTCCAACTTGTAGCTTGGCAAAGTCTTCTAGATACAGTAAAACAGCATCTATTCTCCTAGCAGGAAGAAGGTTGGACATTCAAATGCTTCCAGTCACCTTGTAGTCTTTTTACAGCACCAAGAGTCTGGGATTGTTATTGGACCAGTGTGATTTTTCCTGTTGCAGTTCGCAGTAGATAAAGGATTTTTCTAGTGAATGTCTTGGTCAGTGTCGGTGTCAGGCTTGGATGCTTTGTGATGTTGTGAGTCCCTTGGAAAGTGTTAGGTGGTGCTGGTAGTATGCAGGTGAGTAACAAAGACCCTGCTTCAAAACAGCAGTTTCTAGTACACTCTTGATGTGGGGAAGGCCCTTTCGTGGACATCCTAAATGTTCCGCAGGTGAGAGACCGACTTACTGATGGAATTTCTTCCCTGTTTTTTCTCTGGTATGTATGGTCAGTATGACCTGAACTTGTAAGATCTAAAATTACGCGCAATAGTAATATTGCAAACCAGCTTTCATAGCTTTTGGGGCAGGCAGGTCTCTTACCGGCAAACCATGAGGAGGAAGGCAGGTGCAGGAATGGAGTTGATGGAAGTTCATGTCACCGCAGAAGCAAAAACACATCTAAAATTGCAGCTGCCGAAGGGCTGATCCAAGGGGATTTGTATACTCTGAAGACGCGTTCGACCCACACTCCGGATGGGCGAAAGAGTTAATGGCCTTCCAAAGTTTAATATTTTGCCCGAAAGAGGTGACAAAATTCTACTGAGTGACTGATTCATAAATATGAAGAAAACGGAGCACACCACGCTGGCTGTGAAACCCATAAACAGGCTACGCTGCATTCTCAGGAGAGAAACTTAATATCTTTAAACAAGCACTGGCGTTGCCAATAGGTCTCACAGTAGGAAAGTTGGAGCTATTGGTTTTGTAAATGACAAAGCCCTTTATGTTTTTAAAATGAAAATAAAAATAAAAGGCATTGTTATTTGCAATTGTAATAGCTCCAACTTTCCTACTGCGAGACCTATTGGCAACGCCAGCGCTTGTTACAGGAGGCTTCAGAGGTGGTGCTTCTTTATCTATTTAAATACCGCGGGAGGGGTTTGGTGTGGGAGGAGAGTGAAAGGGACTGTGTGTGTGTTTCGGGAGGGGGCGGGTTGAAGAACATCGCCGATGTCACGAAGGCGGATTTTTCAGCCAAGCGTCCTGTCCATGAATAATGTCCCAACTGTGGGTAGAATGAAAGGGGGGGGGCTTTTCGAGACAGTCAGAGACGGAGACAGGACGGTGGAGAGGGAAACAATCCCATGACCACGAAGAGGCAGAGAAAAGAGGGGTTCGAGGGACAGCCAAGCACCGAGACAGCTCACTGTGGAGCGGGGCATAACCCCGGGGCCACAAAATACCAGAGAAACTAGTAGCAGGAGAGAGAGTCGGGCACAGAGACCCCCCCTCCCAAGGGAGGGCGGGGGAATGCTGGTAGCCCACGGACGAGCGGTCAGAGGAGGGACTGCTAGAGACCACTACGTGGGTAGCTTGGGGTGCAGAAAGAGGGTGCCGTAGAAGATGGGTCTTGAGAGATGCAAACTCAGCTATTGAAATAATCCCGGCGCAGATCGAAATCCTAAGAGGCGGTGGAGTTCTGGGCATCATAAGGAAGAGGGGCAGTAACAATGGAGGTCGTGACGGAGACAGGGTAACAGAATACGGGAAGGCAGTGTAGAGGGGGCAGAGTCAGAGGAGGAGCAG